>NW_026055538.1:0-231758 GCF_023757995.1 Alternaria metachromatica
CTAAGTTATAGAAATTAAGGCTTTATAGTATATAAACTAGCCTTCTACTACTACTACTACTATCTAGCGCTAGCGCTCTAAAATCTACTCTAGCTTACTAATCTTTGTCTAAGAAGATAGATACTACACTTAATAAAGATAATTTAGAAAATAAAGACTAGAATTCTAATAAGCTTAAGGCTTTAACTATAGCTAAGAACTATAAATATTTAAATAGAACTTCTAATTTTCTTTAACTAATTCTTAATAGCTACTCTAAGTATACTAAACTTAATAACTATAAATATATTAAAGTTATCTAAGTATAGTATTAAGAAGTCTATATTAGCTACTACTCTAATAGCTTATTAATTAATAGTACTTATATTTATTAGACTTATATATAAGTAATAGCTATCTATATAAATCTCTTTAAGTAAGCTATAAATATAAAAGCTATAAATAATATTCTTTTTCTTTTATATCTTTTCTAAGATAAGTAGTATAAACTCTAAACCTACTTAATTATATCTATTCTCTTTATTAAGTAATATAAGCTTAGTAAATAAGACTCTAACCTTCTTAGCTATTACTTTTATTCTTAGATAGCTTATAATCTATATCTAATTTCTTTCTAAAAGATAGTTAGTAAAAAAATAGGTTAGAGTAAGCTAGTAGAAGACTTTAAGTAGAAGAGTAATATTACTATAAAAAACTTTAAGTAGCTATTTTTTAATAATAAGAAACTTAAAGAGATTATTAAAGAATTTTTTAAGATATATTATTACTACTTCTAATATATTAATAGTAATAAGAACCTTAGCTAGCTTTATATTATATACTATTTTCTTATTTAATAAGCTATCTATACTAACCTTTATTACTAGATACTCTACTTAGTACTTTATAAAGAATATACTATAGTTTTCTACTTTTACTACGCTAAGTATACTATACTAAGTAATAAGACGTTCTTCTACTATATTAATCTTAATCTATTATTTACCTACACTTAAGGTTAAAGTATAGATATAATTTAAGAATTAGTCTTAATTAATAACAAAAACTTTTAGAACTATATAGAAGTCTTAAAGAGCTTCTATTAATATATAGAGCTATACTTATAATAGTATAAAACTACTAAGAAGAATTCTACTAGCTTTATTAAAAGATAGAAGAATAATATTAATTAGACGTAAGAAGTATAAGTAATAGCGCTAGATATAAAGTAGAAGAAGTCTATTTATAGAGAAGAAGATATTTATATTACTTACTCTATAATACTCTATAGCTCTATAAGACTAGTAACTAAGATTTATTAAATAATTCTTCTATAGTATATTATAGTACGCTAGAGTATTATAGAGATTCTAGCTATAGAAATATATAATAAGATCTTAAAAGCTTATTATAATCTTATAGCCTCTTCTATAATACTATCTAGATATTATAATAAGTATAGTAGTATTAAGTAGGTATTTTTAGTAGATATATATATTAACTTCTTTTTCTAGATCTAGAAAGCTATTCTTATATAAGTTTTCTAGAATAACTCTTTTATATATAAGAAAGTCTATAAACTTCTTAGTAAGAATAAAAATAGTATTTTAGAGTATATTAGAAAAGAGCGTAAGTATATTATTAAAAAAATTAAGGCGCTATAGCTAGTAGTTAAGAAGCTTAAAAAAGCTACCTTTACTAAAAGCGCTAATAGTAAATATCTAAATATTTTCTTCTTTACTAATAAGAGTATACCTTCTTTTTATAAGAGATAGTAGTATATTTAGAATTATAATTATAGTATAGAAGATACTATTAAACGTCTTATTAATAAGATTAATATAAAACTAGATATTTATTACTACTTCTATAACGCTACTAACTTTAATACTATATTTACTTTTTTCTTTCTATTTAAGACTTCTTAGGCTTACACTAGTAGTCTAGCGTCTAGTCTATTATTATCTTTTAGCTTCTTACGCTCTCTAATAATATTACTACTACTAGTTCTACTACTTTCTTCTTAGTTTAAGATACTAATACTAGCTCTATTAGCTTTTACTACTAGTTTATCTAAACTATATTATAGTAAATAAAATATAAAGTAGACTAGACGTACTAGTAATATTACTAGTACTTAGATTTTAGGTAAGCTTCTTATTTTATCTAAAATTTACTTACTACCTATACTATAGTAGTGTATTACTAATATCTTTACTTAATTATTTATTTTACTTTTTACTTTCTTTTTTATATTTTTTTTTTATTTTTTCTTTATACTATAAGTAATTAATATATTCTAGATAGTATAATAAAACTATACTACTAGAAAGAAAAGATTTATACTAGTGTATAAGGTATTCTTATATAAATTAGATCTTTAATAATCTAAGAATTACTTAAAAAAAGAATGTCTTTTAATAAGAGCTCTTTAGAGATTATCTTATTATCTATAATTTTATTTTTTACTTATACTTTTTAGTATTAGACTTTTATATAATACTTTAGATAATAGAATCTCTTTATAATAGAACTCTTTTCTACTAAACTAATATCTATATACTTTCTTACTTATACTAACTACCTTATATTCTTATAGTAATATATCTTTATACTTTCTAATATCTATATAGTATATACGCCTAAAAGAGCTAATCTATTAGAGTCTAGAGGTAGAGAGCTTCTTATATATAAATTAGAAGATCTAACTCTATTTATTAAGCTTATTATAATAAACTTTAGTTTTATAAAAATAGATAAGAAACTAGCTTAACTAGAGTAAGCGCTAAAGAAACTAAGAGATAAGCTATCTAAATTAGTAGCCTTTTCTTAATAATTAATATAGCTATAAAATTAGCTAGTAGCTAAATTCTCTAAAATATACTATAGTAGAAGAGTTATAGATAAAAAGTCTAAGTACTCTTTTTCTATAAATATCTATTAACTATTAAAATGCTCTAAAAGTAAAAGTAAGTAGTTTACTTAGCTTAGTAATTAACTAGAAAGTAATAGTGTTATAGAACGTACCTCTAGATACTTCTTAAGAGTATAGCACGTAATTATACTAGTATAGATTAAGATAAGCTCTTAGAAGCTTTACTACTTAAGAGAGCTTTTTAAGTAAGCTTATAATATAATAATTTATTTTCTATTTATTTCTATACTTCTAGACGTAATAGTTATAAGTCTAGCGCTTTAAGAAGATAATATAGTTCTATATTTATATACTTAAAATGTAAGGCGTTTAATAAAGTATAGTAATACTAATTCTATTACTAATCTTTAAGCTTTTATAGAAGTACTACTCTATTACTTATAATAAGTAACTCTATAATAATTTTTATAAAAGCTTTTACACTTACTAACTTAGCGTATTAGCCTAAGTAGTTTATCTAGTTTAAATTCTATACTCTAAGTAGAGAAATTTAGGCTAATATTTACTCTAATACTAAAATAGCTACTTTTATCTAGATAAGCGTTCTAACTACTCTAAAGCTAGTAGTAATTACATAAAACGCTTTAGTTAATAAGCTCTATACTAATAAGTATAATCTATCTATTATAAAGTATAAAGTATAAGTAATAGAATAGTAGTTAAAGAGCACTTATATTAGGTATCTTTAGAACTAAATTAATTAGACTATTAGCCTAAAGCTTCTAGCTTCTACTATACTTTTTATCTTTATAAAGAAAGAGGCTATATTATAAGTACTTATTAAATATCTTAAGTCTATACTTTCTCTAGAAGAAAACTATACTAAAAATTTTATATACTTATAGTATAGAGTATACTTCTAGAAAGTGTAATAAGAACGTATTAACGCTAAGCGCTAGTAATAGAAATACCTTTATATTTTAGTCTAAGCTAAAGCGTATAAACTTACTAAAGTTAATAATATACTTACTATCTAGAACTATTTAGAAGTAATTAGTGTTAGGCTTACTCTAAAATAGAGGCGCTTTATATAGTAGAACTTTATTAAAGCTCTTACTATTAGTAAAACTTAGATTACTTTTAAATAAGTAGTAAAGATTTTTACTATACTAATCTAAGAGTATACTACTTACTCTACTAGTAAAGGTAGTATATTTACTATTATAGAAGTACTATAATAAGCTTCTAATAATAATAACTTATTCTAAAAGTTTAAAAAGAATTATCTATATAGATAGTATTATAAGTAGTCTACTACTATATATAAGTATTTAGAAATAGCGCTTATAGATAAACTTCTAAAGCTTTTTAATAAAGCTAAGACTAAGATTACTACTAAGCTTAGAAACTTTAAGTATAATAGTTTATAGAGAGCTCTTAATAAGAAAAGATAAACTACTTTATAGTAAGTATAGATTAAGAGCCTAAACTCTATTTACCTAAAGTTAATTTAGGTAATACTATAGTAGAGAGATTAGAAGTATCTCTATTAGAACAGGTACTTAATACAGTTTATTGTATTGTGTGTATGTAGTTGTTGTTCTCGTCTAAACGCTATTTAGACCTAGCTTTCCCTAGCGCACTAACTCTTAAGCCTAATAGCTATTTAGCCTATTATTATGTTACTAGTTTTACTACTACATCTCTTCTACACTTAAGAAGAAGGCCTTCTCTTCTTCTTAAGCATAAACAAGAGAATAGCTCTTAGACATTCTCTTCTACCTATTACATTACTAGATTCTATCTACTTAATCTAAATATACTATGCGCTAAACTCCTACCTAGAAATCTAAATGCAAAATCTCTTTAGGCTGTTTCTATTCTAGTACATCTCCCTCTATTACTCTTCTTATTTTAATTTAATCTCTTCTACTAGCCTATAGCCTCTTCCTCTATTTCTCTAGTATATTCTAAACCTTGTCTTAATTACTTTTAATATTAGCAGCTAATAATCTCTTAGGCTTAGATCTATGTCTTTCTTAGGTTTAATCTTTACTTTTCTATAGCGCCTACCTATCTAGCGCTTAACTCTCTATAATATTAGCCTTTTCTCTAATAGACATTCTATTATCTCTAGTGTATTACTAGTATATCTATAAAGATATTCTAGAAGGTTTACACGTACTAAACTGCTGTTAGAACCTATACGCTAGTTGCTCTACTTTTTTGCCTAAGAGCTCTTTAGCGCTTAGCAACTAGGCTATTAAAATAATAATATTATAACTTTTCTTCTCGCGCATAGTAATTACTACTCTTAACTCTGCCTTTGCGCGCGTAGCCTTTCACTATTCTCTTTCTATCTTCTTCTCTTCTTCTACTCTACTCTACCTTAACCTTCTTTCTCTGCTATAGCTTTACCTAAGCGCTCTAAAGGCGAGTTAGCCGCTGCAGACACTATACTAGTTACTACATCTACCTTCTATACTTAGGAGCTTACTACTAAGCTAGCTATTATATCTAAGACTAATAATAGCTCTGCTACCTCTACTACTATACCTGCTCTTAAGCCTGCTACAGCTAAGTAAGCTACTACTATTACTACGCACGCGCTTGCGCTTTCTAAGCTAACTTCTACTAATAAGATAACTATTAAGCCTAAGGCTACAGACAATTCTACTACTATCGCTGCTTAGCCTATAACTAAGAGTGCTAGTAATAATACTACTTTGTTGTTCTAACCTTCGCGTGCGCCTAAACAGCTGTTAGCTAAACCTACTCTACCTACTCTACCTAAGACTGCGCTCTTAATTAAAGCTAAGACTAGCGCTAGTGTTAGCTAAACTAATACTATTATAACTAACGTGCCTAATACTGCTCTACTACTCTCCTCTATCCGCAACGTTAACTCCGCTAGCTCTTCTTAGCCTAACTTAGCTCTAATAAAAGCTTCTTAGACGCCTGCGTCTTACCTTTCTAAGAAGTAGAAGAACTAGAGTAAGTCTCTACGCCTTTCTATCTTTACTCTAACTAAGGCTATTAAAGAAGGTAGGCGTAGTATGCGTATAGCAAAGTTGTATAAGTACAAAACTTCTAACTTTAGTTGTAATTAGTACATTACCTAGCGTAAGTCTTTTCTCTTCTCTAGAGCCTTTTAACTAAATATTATTCTAATATCTTCTACCTTATTAGTAACTAACTAGAGAGCCTATATTATTACTCTTAGCTTTACTATAGATATACAGAATTACTTACATGCCTTACAAAGCGTAGAACGCATACTTAGGCCTTCTCTATCTATTCTAGCTACTAATTAGAAAAGCTATTAGTCTAATGTACAGGTTAACGCTTATAGCAACTTCTACTTAGCTAATCTAGAGATAACTATTAGCGAATTCTTTTAGTTAGATAACAAGTCTGCGCGCTAGCTATTTAACTCTAATATAAAGGCGCTTATACTATCTTATTACTTTAGCGCTAAGTTAGTTAGTGTAATTAATTCTTTAGTTAAAGATTCTTCTATTAAGATTATTATCTATAGTTAGTGTGCGTTATTAAATTATAGAAAGATGTTTAGCTAGTATATCTAGGTCTATATTAATAGCTAGCTAATAAAGAGTAGAGTTTACACTAATTGCTTAAAGCATAGTAATTATTAGGTCTACTCTTTTTGTAGTAAGTCGCTAACTATCTTTTAAACACTTACTTCCTTATTTCTAGTATCTTTGCTAACATGTTCTTCTAGAGACCTAAGTAGTAAGGCGCAGCCTTAAGTCTACTACAGCTGCTAAGTCTATAGTTGCCTCTAATATAATCGCTAGTCTCTCTAAGAGCGTTCTTACTCGTCTTAAGGCTAGTAAGAAGCTAACTACTACATCTAAAGAGGGCAACAAGGCCTTATTTGCCTAGGCTAGCGACAGTATAGCTACTTAGTATAGATACTATTTAAGTAATGTTAACACTAGTTGCAACTTAGCTTTCTAACTAAGCCTAAAGAATCTTAGCTATAATTCGCCTAAAAAGACTTCTAATGCTAAGACTGCTTCTACTTCTACTAGCGCAACTTATATTTAGTTATTGTCGCTGCGCTTAAAGATTCTTAGTAAGAGTAATAATAAGTCTAGGTTAACTATTACTAAGCGTTAGAGCTAACCTGCAAAGTCTAATCTATCTACTAGCTAGTCTACTCTAAACGCTGCGCTTTTTGTTAGGCCTAATAGCTGTTTAGCTACTAGTATTCTTAAGCCTGTTACGCTAACTAGAAAACCTTATTGTTGCGCTCTCTGTGCTGTTTCTTCTTCTATCTAGATTCTAGGTAGTAGTTGTAGTTAACCTTGCAAGCAGTCTAAGCCTAAGAAGGCTGTCGCTAATAAGGCAGATGCTGTTAGTAACAATATTATTAAGTTTAAGGCTTCTACTATTGCCGCTTCTATTACTACTTCTACTAGAACTGCTAAGCCTATTTCTTCTTTAACTCTTACTAATTCTATAACTTCTAGCTCTACTAGCTCTTCTGTGCGTAGGTAGTTCTCTAGTCTCTTTTCTCTCTAATTAACTCTTAGGTCTATCTATTCTACTCTATAGTTATAGCAAATAAAATTATAATATACTTCTAAGTCTTCTCTTGTTACCTTATATTCTTACGCCTGTAATATTGTAATAGCTAAATCTACATTACTTCTCTTCTACACTTAAAAGAAAGAAAGTCTCTTCTTCTTTAGCCTTAGGTTCTAAATGTTGTTTAGACATAATCTTTCTATTACAATATTCTTAGGTTTCTAGTAGTTATTATAATAATACTAGATCCTAAGCTATAATTAAGAAGTACTAATAGCAATAGCCTTAGCAGCCTTTATAATTATGTAGAAGATCTTCTAATATCTTTCTAAATTAAAATAATCCTTCTATAAAGTTAAGATCTATTTCTAAGGTTCTTAAAGCTGTTCTCTAGCCTGTCTAAGAGCCTTTTCTTATTAGTAGATACTAATCTAAGCGCCTACTTAAGATATCTAGTTAGAGTTTTACTATAGCTCTAGCTAAGTAGCTTTTAGTTAAATTCCTAACTACTCTAAATGCATTGCATTCTGTATCGCAGCATTATAATATTCTTCTTACATTGCTAATGCATTCTAAGAGTATTATTATATACTAGCTAGCTTTAAAATTCTAGTGTTGTAATCTAGTGTTGTGTAGCAGTTCTTATAAGAAAAGTAAGTCTATTACTATAGGCTTAATAGCTCTTTAGGCAGTAAACATATTAAGTAAATTCTCCTATAATATCTCTATTACTACTTTCTACTCTTTCTACGCTTTAACTACCTTATACTCTTCTACGCGCTCTTCTACCTCTTCTTACTCTTTGCTTTACTACTACTACTATTATTCTACGCGTATTCTTACTATAGCTTTTAGCTCTATTAACACTACGCCTAAAGGCAAGACTATCTAGCAGCCTGTTATTAAGAGCGCGTCTATTATCTTCTCTAACTTTAACAACGCCCGCTCTGCTGCTCTATAAGCTCTTCTACGCGCTACGCCTAAGTAAGCGTCTGCTATTACTACGCTAGAGGCTACTACTCTTAAGCTAACTTCTACTAACAAGATAACTGCTAAGCCTAATACTAAGAACTATTTAGCTACTATTACTGCTTAGCCTATAACTACAAGTGCTAATAAGTTTAATAAGCTAGACACGCAGCCTTTTAATAACTTTAACTTCTCTACTTTAGATAACAAGAGATCTCTTCTTAGCCTTTAAGAGTAGATTAATATTAAGATGTTCTTAGGTATTACGTAAACAGATTTTAACCTTAATAATACACTAAGCGCCTCTTAGGCGCTTTAGAGTATTATAGGTAAGAACACTTTACGCTCTACTATACTGCCTAACTACTATAAAACTCTGTCTAATATTAAGAAATTTAGCCTCTCTATTAAGAGCTCTAGCTCTTCTAAGTCTAAAGTTCTTTCTAAGTTGCCTACGAAAAAGCGTCTAGTGCCTAAAGCTCTTAGTAATTAGGTAGCAGAGTTGTATAAGCTACTAAAGCGTATTTCCGCCTCTAATACTATTATTAGCTAGAGTAAGTCTACTATCTTTCTTTCTTACTTTCTAAAAGATATTCCGCTAACATTGTATTCTTTTGTAGTAATGCACATATTACGCGCTAACTTTACTATTAACTAGGTTAAAGACCTCTATAGATATATCGTTAACCTTAACACTTTAGAGACTCTAGCTAGACTAGTTCTCGCAGCAGCCTACTTTCTAACTTAGAGTAAAGAACCTTAGATTAAGCGCAAAATTAATTTAGCGCCTCTAGACGTATCTAAGAACTATTTATTCTTCTACAAGTTCTTCTCTCTTAGTATAAACTGCAAGTGAATTGTCTTTAAGCCTCTTATTACTATACTTATATACTATTATCTTATTAGCGCAATTAAGTATAAGTTAGCTTTAGGCAAGAATAAAGAGCTTAGTAGATGTAATAAAATATACAGCTATTACAAACGTAGTTTAAAGCTTCTGTTTAAGTTATATTACTTAGTTATATTAAACAGCTTTCTAATACTATAGAGGACTTATACTAATTACTACGCAAAGAGCGTAGAACTCTAGTGCTCTTTTACTTATAAGTTTCTAACTACCTCTTAGACATCTACTTTCTTAGTATTAGTATAATAGCTAACTTATTCTTAGGTTAGCCTAACTCCTCTAGCAAGAAGGTTATATTTACTAAGCTAGTAGATCTTAATAAGTCTTCTGTAGCATCCCGCCTCTCTTATTAATTATTCTAACCTTTCTTCTCTCTTAACAGCTCTAACAGCCTAAGCGCACTTTAGTTATATAAGAAGAGTTCTATAGTTTAGACTCTACGTGCTTCTAAGAAGCTAGTTAGTAACAGCAATTACAACTCTACTAAGAAGTTTTAGAACTTAGATATTAGCAACTATAGCAAGAGTATCTCTAAGAAAGATTATAAGCTAAGGCTTACTTAGCTAGAGAAGGCTATAGCTACTCTAAAGAGTCTTCTAGCTCTACTATCTTCTAAGCGCAAGCGCGTTTCTTCTAAGAGTACTATAAAGTCTACCTCTACTAAGAAGACAAAGAAACTAGTACTACTGCCTACCTCTATACGCACTCTTTGCACTTGTAAGCCTACTACGCCTTCTACTAAGGCTATAGATATTAATAATAATAAGAGTAATAAATTCCTTACTCTATCTAAGTCTAAAGGCTTATTAGTCTAGAAGACCTCTAGTAAGAAGAAGAAGAAGAGTAAAAAGTAGGTACGTTGCTTAGTTATAGGCTATAATAATAGTAGCTATTCTCTGCATGTATTTATAGACGTAGTTTAGAGCTTAGTTATAGTGTTTAATATATATATATCTAAAACTACTTAAAACTATACCTATAATGCATATGCCTAATACTTATTCTAGTTAAAATCTAGCTTCTTTGTTAGAATAACTACTAATAATTGCTAAGGTCTAGACAATACCTGTTCTATGTTCTATTCCTCTTCTACATTAACTAACTAATTATCTAGTTAAGCTCTTAGCCGTAGGCTTCTTTAAACTTTAGTTAACTCTAGAGTATCTAGAATATCTTAGCTATACGTAGGCTGTTTAGGCGTCTTATTATTATTATTACTACTTACTTCTTAATCTACATTGTTAGTTTTATTAGTAGAGAACACAGTTACAGCGTAGTCTAGCCTATTAATCTTAGTAAGATCTACTACTATGCGCTAGTAAAAGGTCTTTAGATAGTTTTCTAGCGTATAACTTTAGAAAGAGGTGCTGTTAAGCTCTTCTAACTAATACTAACCTTTCTTATTAACGCTGCGAATGCAAAATAGCCTCTTCTACTTAGGTAGAAACTTAGTAAGCGTAGATTAGTTATTTTCGTAGAAAGAGTCTCTTAATAGAATAAGATTATCTAGAGAAAGCTTACTTAGCTAAAGAACTCTTAACTAGTTAAAATAGTTCTTATTCTTATACCTAAGACGTATAGTGCAGTTAATAGACTTCTTAAATTATTTATCTCTATAGTTAAACTAGCGGGCTTATATTATAAGAAGAGTAGGTGTATTCTAAATGTTATTCTATAGAAGCGTCTGCTAAGTTAGAATAGATAGCTTAATAGGCAAGATATACTGCTAGCCTAAGACTAAGTACGCTAGTGTCTTGTTTGTAGATTACTTAATAGTAGTGTAGTTAGCCTATAGAACGTTAGGCAAGTTATCTACCTAGTTACTAAGAAGCTTCTTTAGAGTAGCTACAATAGGCGCGTACTCTTACTTAATAAGCTCTTGCCTCTAAGAGTAGTAGACACTTAAAATAACTCTATTAATTCTCTATTACTTCTAAAGTTTCTTAATAAGACCTTTGTTCTTAGAGCCTCTATTAGCTAATATCTTAAGTAGAATACTCTATTAACAAAAGATATTATATAGTAGAAACTTCTAAACGCTCTTTAAGTTGTTCTTAGCTAAAGCCTTAGCTTCTATCTATTGCGAAAGGTAGTTTTAGGCGATAATAAGAAACTTCTTACTATTACAGCTAGGCAGCATGTAAATAACGTTAATAGTAATCTATGCAAATAGTATTGTTAGTAGCTCTATAGGCTAAAGCTCTTCTTAAACTATTACTAATACATGTAATTAGTACTTAGAGCAGAACTATATATAGCGTTTAACTTAATTGTACTATTCTTTCTAATAGTAGCGCGTCTATACCTTACGCTAGGTACCTTTCTTATCTTAGTAGCTAGACTTATTATAAAGAGATCTAATAATATTATACTACTTATCTATTAAGTTAACTACTCTTTATAGAGGCTAGCCTCCTAAGAGAATTGTAAAGAGATATTATTCTCTAATAGTTATTTAGAGCGCCTTCTTCTTAAACTTACAAAACTTAGTAGTAGATATATACTTAGGCCTTCTGCAGAATAGAAGCTAGCCTGCAATTACTTGTAACTTATTACTATAGCTATCTACTAGCAGTTAATTATTAAAAGAAAGATCTACCTAGTACATTCTATACGTGTACGCTAGAGCTTCGCTAAAGACAAGCTAAACTATATTTAGGTGCGTATTAATAAAGTCTTCTACATCTTTCTTAGATTTGTTAGGTAGCTTCTAGCTATCTAGCTTAGGTATTCTTAAAAGAGTATTAGCTACAACGTTCTTCTTACTAGCTATATAGATAATGTTAAACTCCTATATATTAAGAAGTGTAAGCTACTAAGTAATTAGAGCTCTAGAGAGATCTGTTACGCTTTATTAGAGTTGTGTAATAAGCGTCTTTGCGTCTATTTTAACTTAGAAGTTTACTCTATAGATGTAGAACTAAAACTTCTTTAGAGAAAGTAGAAGAGCCTTGCATTTGTACTTGCTTAAATTCTAATTTCTCTTAGTAGTAGACTAAACTCTACTCTTAAAGTGTATAGAGTAATAATAGCTATTTAGGTTAAGCTGCATAATAACTACACTCTAACTCTTCTTACTACTATTAACTACGAGAATAATCTTTTAGATAGGCTTAGTATAGTTAATAGAAACTAGCGCTAGAGTAGTTGTTAGAGTTGCCTTAAGATATTCTATTACCTACTTCTACTCTAGGCTCTATTTAAATAGTGTATTCTTGCAGAGGAGCTTAAACAAAGAGGCTGCAATAATAGTAAAACCTAGTACTTATACTCTGTAGTAAACACAGATTCTAAGAAACATTTAGACTTTCTTAGCGTTACAATAATCTAGCTAACGCGTAATCTTATTAACCTTCTTCTTATTAGAGTAGCAGCTATACTTATTAATTTAATAGCCTACAACAATTATAGAGAAGTAGTAGAAGTTAGACTTATAGCCTAATATTATTACGCCTACGCGCTTAATGTCTACAAGCACTTTATTAATGTTTAAAAGGTGTTTAGCGACAAACTACCTTATATCTAGTTCTACCTTATAGTTACTATAGCGCTTCTTTAGCCTCTTAATACACACGTTATTAAGGTATAGTATACACCTATTAGAGATGTAGTCTCTGCAAATCTTTATTATAATACGTATAAACTCTACTAGAGAGTTTATTATACCTATTAGAAGTGTGCATTGTTGTATAAGTTCTAATAGCGTTAAAAAGGCTGTTATATCTCTTAAGTTCTTGTGTAGTTCTACTTAGTTATACTCTAAGAAGAAGTCTAATAGGCTTATAATAACGCATTCTGCGAATTTCTCTAAAAACTTATTAGAATTAGGTAGTAGGTTAGTGTCGCAAATTGTAACTCTGTTAAGTTTTTAAGCGTTGTTAATTAGGTAATACCTCTTGTTTTTCTTAGTAACTAAGAACTATAGGTTACAATACTAGCTCTTGCATAACTCTAAAGTACCTCTATTAATGTAGTTCTAAATTATATTAATTATAACCTACTAAAGCTTTCTTAGAACAGAGAACTAGTTAGCTCTCTAGGCTTAATATAGTACTGTATTAATAATAACTAGAGAGATAACGTCTTTGCTAACTCTTCTAGATTCTCTAAAGTTCTAGACTAGTGCTGCTTCTTATTAGTAGAGAACCTCTAAGAGCATATCTTTCTCTACTAGTAATAACTCTAATAAGATTTTTATCTCTAAAATACGTTTAGGTGTTATTTAAGTGCCTTAGAGAAATGCAGCGTATTATAGCTTAAAATACTTAGTAAATAGAGCTAATTAGCTATTAGCATTAGGTATTTACTTTGCTACTACCCTCTTCTTCTAGTCTAACTGCCTCTTAATAAGTTGTGTTAGTTAGCTAGAGTTGTCTATAGATTTAATCTTAACGCCTTTGCGCTTATAAGCTCTATTAATCTAAGCGTTATTTAGCTAACTTACTATATACTTAGCAGCTAGGCGCGTAGGTTCGCGCAACACTATAACTATATTAACCTTTAGTGTAAGGCTTTTATCTACCTTAGCTAGGTTCTTTGCCTAGAAGAACGCCTTACTCTATTTTGTAGTGTCTTTGTTACTAATACTCTCTGCAATGTCGCTTAGAAGTTAGGCTAATAGCTCTTTAACGTCTTTTATCTTAAAAATACATAGGCCTTTGTTATCTTTTATTAGTAGGCTTCTATTAGGCCTAAGGCCTATTAACTTGCTATTTAATCTTAATAAGTACGCTGTTAGATCTTTTCTAGAAGCTCTGCGCTTCTTCTATAGAACCTATTTACTAATAGGTTGTATAGGTATCTAACTACTATTTAGTCTACTGTCTCTAACCTCCTCTATTATTACACCTACTACCTCTATATGCGCGCACGCTGCGCTGCCTACTAGCTCTTTAGTTGCGTGCTAGAGTGTAGCGCTAGCTACTATACTTTTATATCTTTTTCTAACGTAGGTCTAGCATAAAGACTAGAAGCTATAAGCTTATTACTTCTAGTACACATAAATCTTATATTAGCTTAGCTGTCTACGCTAAAGATGCAATAGTATATTAATCTATTAGTTACATACTTAATACGCGCCTAAGCATCTATTAGAAAAGAGTTACCTAGAATAATTAGATTAGTGTAGAATTCTATAATAAAGAAGTTTGTTTAGACTTTAATCTACTCTATAACAATAGAGACACTCTAGACAATACCTACAAAGCTTACTATACTTCTATTTACAGTAACTATCTAAGCGGCCTTTATACTGCCTAGTAGTAATATAATTAGTAATATAGCTCTCTTAGCTACTTCTCTCTTAATAGTATTTAGCTTAGCGCCTAAGTCTAAGAGGCAGAGAAAAGAGTTCCCTCTAATGTTAATAGAGACCTTTAGGCAGTCTTAACGCAAGTGCTTAATACCTATTAGTTAGTTATACGCTTAATTATCTCTTAAGTAGTTATAATCTGCGTCTTTAGAGTTATACTCTTAGCTTTAATCTATAATAATGTGCTATTGCACATAGCTAATCTTCTAGTTAGTCTAGTGTTCTGCCTTTAAGCTGTAGCAGTTAACTACTCTACTAGCTTCTGCTTCTACTAGTACGTAGTTAGAGAGAGTGCTAAGAGTAATTGCATTAACTGCAGCACCTAAAAGCTTATTAAACTTCTATTTTTCTTTCTCTTCTTAAAGCTTCTCTTATCTAGCCTATTACCTTAACGTCTCTATAACATTAACTTTAAGCTTATCTAGCTTCTTATTTATATAGTTAGAGTTAAACAGCGTTTTACAGACTTTAGGTATATTACTAAGAAGAGTACTAATCTAAAGAGAGATTAAAGTACCTAGAATACTATAGATTATAGCCTATGTATTAGGCTTAAGCTTGTTAATAATCTTACGCTTTCTTAGTTACTTATTAGTTATCTTAGGCTTTAGTTCTAATTATTCTTATAGTGTTCTAGATGCTCTATTATCTAGTTATATAAGATTATCTTCTTCGCTAAATTAGATAACTCTCTTCTTATTTAGCGCCTAATAGCTTAAAGAGTGTTCTATTCTATTCTTATAACCTTAGAGATAAGAGATATAATTGTTACTAGGTCTTTGTAGTATTATCTTCTTCTAAACCTTAAAAGAATTATAAGATGCTGCCTTCTTAGGTTCTAAGAATACTCTAGAAATAGTTATAGCTGCGATAGTGTTGTTGCATTAATTTAGATTCGCTAGACGCAGGTAGTAGTCTAATTTATCTTTAGTAAAGATGCTTAAAAGCTTCTAGAATTATTCTACGTTATCTACTTAGAGGCTTCTAGTAGAGTCTAGTATAAGCTAAACTAAAATAGCGTTGTTCTCTACACTAATTAGAGCCTTTAGGTTACTAAACTAGGCGTTAACTGTAAGAGAGTTAATGTCCTCTTTTAGAAATTATTACTTAATCTTAGCTAAAATGCTCTTAGCCTATAGTCTCTAGCCTAGGTTATTAATACAACTCTAGAGGTTCTCTAGCGTGCTCTACTAAAGCATATTCTATTTATCTATATAAAGCTAGCTCTTGTCTATATACGCTTAAAGAGTTAGGTAGTTCTACTTGTAATAGTTGCTCTTATTATATACCTAATAATTTATAGTTACTCTAAGAGCCTGTCTATTCGCAGTGCCTTAATTGTATCTAGTTTCTAGATTCTAAAAGCCTTAGAAGTTGTTACAGAAAGTCTAACTAGTATTCTATTAGTAACTACTATATTACTGCTGCTGCTAAGGTTAATACTAGTTATTTAGCTAGAATTACCTCTAGCCTTAGAGTAGGTACGCTCTTAGGTAGTTCGCGCGTTTATTAGCTTAACAGTCTACTTCGCTGCGTATGTTAGTGTTGTTTATAAGTTTAGTTTTGCGGTAGATCTACTAGATCTTCTATAGTTCTATCTCTAGGCTAGCACAATTAATCTTTAGGTTAAGTATCTTATTAACTAAGTTATCTACCTCTATATTAGTGGGTGCTTTTCTTAGAGAAGACTAGAAGGCATAGAGCCTAAGCAGCTTATCTTAGAGCAGGACATTAAGCTTAGGTAGCTAGAAAGCCTGCGTATAGTTATCTTAGAGAGTTAGTGCTAGTTACTAAGGTTGCTAACAGGCTATTAGCTGCGCTAGGTTAAATTTAACTTCTAGAACAATCTCTTTAACTACTTTAGAGGGGTTAAGTATATAAGCTTCTTTCTCTACCTCTAGATAGGTAGTAAGGTAGTTACTAATCTTAGTGTAGTTAAATGCCTTTAGGTTGTTAGTCTTTAAACTAAACTTGTTAAGTATCTTTATAGTATACCTAAAAGGTAGTCTCTTAACTAGGTAGAAACCTTAGCGATCTTTATTAATAGTTAATACTTTAACACAGCGCTTACTACAAATCTAAAACTTCTATAGATATTTCTTAATATTTAGATTAGACCTTGCTTAGCACTAGAGAAGCTAGTGCTTAAAGTACTTAGCCTAAGCTTCCTGTTAATCTTTGTTATTAGTATAAAAGAGCTTTCTAAGAGCCTCTCTAAACTTCTTCTAGAATTTAGTAACTAGAGCGTTAGAATATTTGTTTAAGGCTTAGATAATTGCCCTCTACTTAGGTTTGTAGTACGCTAAAAGGCGATTAATCTTTATCTTGTCTATAAACTTGTAGTACTTTAACATGTTCTTAAAACGCTTAAGAAACGTAGTAATATTAGTTCTATTAAACACTAGAACTATCTCTAATAGGTACAGAGAAAGCTAGGTAGAATAGACTAGAGGGCGATTACCTAGCTACTAGAGAGACTAAGCTATTATCTAAAGGAGCTTCGCTATGTTATTATTCTAGAGTTATACTAGAGGTTGTGCCTAAGGCTGCTAGCTAGTAGTGCCTAAGAACTCTAGAATGTCTAGCATCTTAATATTCTTCTAGAATAACATAGGTATTGCTTTAGGTTTTATAGGCTTAGTTTAGAGAGGCAAAGATAGTTGTTTAGCGAACTAGGCTTTTAAAGGGGCTTTAGCAACTAACTTAGATTATTTATTAACCTTAGCCTTATTAGATTAACTCTTACTTATTTATACAAGGTAGTACATAAGTATTATAAATAGTACAATAGCTAGTGTAAATGTTAAACGTATAAGTGCTATTAATTAGATTTAACTATTTACTTGCTAATAAAGTTAGGTGTCTTTTACTAGAAGAACTATCGCCGCCTTTTTTATATACTATAATAGCTTTCTACTGCTATCTTATTGTTTAGCCTCTTCTTTTCTAGCTGTGCCAGAATTAAGATCTACTACATTAGCTCTTCTAACCTTTCTTAGGTCTTATTATTTGTTCTTAGTAGAATAATATAGCTATATACTTCTTGTTATATTATTTTCTATCTGTGCAGCTATCTAAAGGGCAATTAGCCTAGTCTAAACCTCTTATCTAGCCCTTTATATCGCTTAGCGTAGCGCTACTATAGCTATATTATCTATTAGCCTACGTAGTAGTTATTATTGTCTAATTATTTATATTATTAGAGGTCTCTTAGTGCGCCTACTTCTTAGGTGTCTGTACTATTAAGTTTCTGTAGCTTGTAGTTTGCTTCTAAGCGTCTCTTAGGTATACTATTCTGCGTATTATCTTATTCTCTGTTTTATGTACTTACCTGTTACTTATTCTATTATATTGCGCAATAATTGTGTCTCTTCTAAAGCCTAGTTAAACTGTTGTTCTAACAAGCCTTTAGTAGGTAAAATGCGCACTTAAAGGTAGCGCGCAGCCTTTCTAAGGCAGAAAGCTAAATAGGTTAAGTTTTAGTTAGTTGCTATATATAGTAGAGAGATTAGAAGTATCTCTATTAGAATAGGTGCTTAATATAGTTTATTATATTATGTATATATAGTTATTATTCTCGTCTAAACGCTGTTTAGACCTAGCTTTCTCTAGCGCACTAACTCTTGAGCCTAATAGCTGTTCGGCCTATTATTATATTACTAGTTTTACTACTACAATACTTATTAACTCTACTTTTATTATAAGTTAGCTAAGTATTAGTAGTGTATACTCTACTATAAATTTTAATATCTACTTACTCTTTATAAGTACTATCTTAGATAATAAAGTAGTAGTATATTTTATTAATAATATATCTCTACTTAAGCTAAAGACCTTTATAAAAGTATATAAATTCTATACTATAGAAGTAGAAAGCTTCTTTTTTTAGGTACTTAGATATAGTATATAAAAGATTAGAAATACTTTAACTAGAAAAAGAAGACTATATATAAAGAACTTTATTCTAATAAGTATAGCGCTTATAAAAAGTTTCTATATTAATATTATCTTAGAAGTAGCTCTTAATAAAGCTAGACTATAGTATCTAGAGTTAGACTTAACGCTTTATATAAAAATACTTACTAATAACTTTATACTAGTAAAGCTTAAAAAAAAGTATAAGCTTATATTTATTAAATATAATTCTTTAAAGTTTTACTTAGCTATAATAAGTATAACTAATAACTAGCGCTTATAATAATTCTAGAAGAGTCTTTCTTAGTCTAATTTAGAGAAGCTTTAGTACGTAAAAGTAAGCTACTTAGATCTAGAAGCGCTCTAAGCTCTTATTAAAAATACGCGTAATATATTATTAGAGCTAGAGATAATTAATAATTAGAGATAATTAAGTATATTATAATTTATCTACTCTAAAAGAAAGTTAGAATAAAATCTCTAGCTATATACCTAAGAGCTAAGCAATTACGTGTCTATAATTAAGTAATTATAACTACTTTCTAACTTTAATATACTCTCTAGAGTAGTAAAAGTATTAATCTACTCTACTAAAATTAATTCTATTAAATCTACTATAATTAGTATACTCTAGTAGAGTCTAGGCTTAAGAATTTAGAGCGTAGTAGTAGATTACAGCCTAACTAAGTATTTAATTATACTTAACACTAATAGTAGTAAGCTCTTACTTATTTAAATAAGATCTAATAGCCTAGAAATTAACTCTATTAGTTTAGAAATTACCTTATAATAGCCTAGAATATAGCTAATAGCTATAGAAATCTAGGCATCTAACTAGTAAGAGATAATTCTAATAGTAAGATCTAGGCTTCTAATCTCTCTTAGGTAAGGTTTATAGCATAATTAAGAGCTTAATAAGCTAAGCTAGCTACTTACATAAGTGCGCGCTTAAGCTAGAATTAAAGACTTTATAATAATAAGTCTTCTAATTCTTTTCTTCTCTACTATAATTATTTACTTCTATATTATTAAGACGCTTAAGCTAACTAACTAATAAGCTACCTATTTAATTAACTCTTCTACTTAAGATTCTTAGCTCTTAAGTCTTAGCGCTCTTAAGCTCTACGCTTAATTCTCTACTCTACTTAATATACTACTCTACTTACTTCTTTATCTTCTCTATTACTATAGTAAGTTCTTACTCTTATACCTAAATTAATAGCTAACTATTATAATTTAGTTTAATAACTTAACTTCTAACTCTAACTCTAGCTATAAGCGCTAGCGCTTTAGCTTCTACTATAATAGCGTTCTACGCTCTAATTATAATACCTCTAGTAGTAGTAATTATAATACGTAAGCTAGCACTTAGCGTAATAGCGCTTAGCGTAATAGTGCTCTACTTAATAGTGCTCTATAGTTAAGTACTTAACCTTCTTACTATACTTAACTTAAAGACGCTACTACTTAAATTCTATCTCTCTCTTCTAGAATAATAGTAGCTAATAGCTCTTTCTCTAGTAGCTTTACCTAAGGTAATTAGGCTTCTAATACTTAACTATCTTAGAGCTTTATAAATTCTAATAATTAACTAGATTAGAGCTTTAAAGCAACTAGTAGCTTTAGTAATAATAACTTCTATAAGAATTATAAGTAATTAGAGTTATACGCTAAGCGTGCCTACTTAGGTTATAAGGCCTCTTAGTTTAATAATCTTAATAACTAGAACGTCTAAGAGACTATTAAGCCTATTTCTAAGAGTAGTATCTTTATTACTAATAATACTTTCTAGACTTAGAATTTAGGTCTTTAGTAATCTAACTATATTAAAAACTAAGGCGCTTAAGATTAAAAGAAGTAAGCGTCTCTAAGTAATAGTTATAGTTATAGTTACTCTTATAAGAAGTCTAAGAGTAAAGCTTCTATATTTAAAACTTTTCTAGATTATCTATATCTAATATATACTAGTTATTAGCGCAAGTAAGTTAGAGTATTACCTAACTATAACGCTTCTTAACTTTCTAAGTATAAGTGTTATATTTATTAGTAGCTTCTTAATAATATTTAGAAGGCTAATTATTTTAAGTAACTCTATTAGGTTATATATTATTTATTCTATAACTCTTATAACTACTATACTACTAATTAAAATCTATATAATTACTTTATAAGCTTAGTAGATTACTATAGTTCTAAAGTAAGTTTATAATTCTTTTCTCTTTAGTTTTTTTAATCTTTTACTAACTTAATAATAGCGCTAGAGCTTTAAGAATACTATTAAGTATTATAAGTAGCTTTACTAAGATCTTTATACTTATAAGAAGTAGAAAAAAAAAGCTAAGAGTAGTTCTAAGACTCTAGCTAAATTATTAGATAGAACTTCTAAGTTCTTAGGTAAGAAGAGCTTAAAGAGTACTCTACCTATAACTTCTTAAGACTTTAATTAACGTAGTACTTATAGTAAGTCTATAATACTAAGTAAGAGAATAAAAGAAATTAATATAAGTAGTAGTTAGATACCTCTACCTATAATTCTAGCTTAGAGTTGTCTATCTATAGCTTTTAATCTAATACTATAATACTTAGACTATTATTATTAGAGCTTATTCTAGTAGCTACTACTACTAACTTTCTAGCTATAAGCTTCTTAATTTAGAAATTAGCTACTATAGAATTAGTAGTAGAATTAGTATAGTTATTATTAGTCTTAGTAGCGCAACTACTAGTTTTAGTAGCGTAATTATTAGTCTTAGCTACGTAATAATTATTCTTATTATTATAATTCTTAGCTATATAGTTACTAGTCTAATAGCTTTATATCTAGTGTTACAAGTAATAGGTTCTATTACTATACTTAGTGTTAGCTAGCTAAGGCTAAGTATGTAGAGGCGCTACTATGTACTAAGTATAATTAGATATAGCTTAAGATTTATATATAGACTTAAGCTACTAAGACTACTTATCTATAAGCTTAGATTAAGAACTTTAAGAATAGCTAGAATAGTAAGTCTACCTTTAATAAAAGTAACTATAAGAGTTATAATTAGAGAGATTAGCGCTATAGTAGTTAGTAAGTTAGTAGCTATATAGGTTAGTCTAGTAGAAAAGTTTAGTAATTTATCTACTTTGTGCTTATATTAATTATTAGTAATTACTTCTCTATAACTAGGCGCTAGTTAGAGTAACTAAGATCTAGCTTAGATATAATTAATCTTTGTAGTAGTAGCCTAAATAAAGGTCTTTCTACTCTATCTACTTCTTAAGAATTAAATATTATAAATCTTATAAGTTAAGTAGCTATTTAAACTTTTTAAACTATTATTAAGTAAGTAATTTAGTTAATCTATCTATAGGTATAATTATAGTTTCTAAATACTTAACCTTAAATAATTCTTTAGTATATTTCTACTATAGCTATATATTCTAGATATTAATATACCTAAGCTAAGTATTAATATACTTATTCTTTCTAATAACTAGCCTAATTATCTACTAATTATTACACTAAATAGTCTAGAGTTTTCTAAGATTAAGCGCTAGCTTTTTAAAAAAGCGCCTAAGCGCTATAGCTTCTTTAGTAGTATACTTAAGAGTAAGTAGCTCTACTTCTATAGTAGAGGTAGTAACTATACTTTATCTTATAGCTTTCTAGAAGATTATACCTCTATATAATATAGTAATATATCTATAAGATAATTAGTAGATCTCTAGGTTATTAGTAAAGAATACGTCTCTAGTAATTATTAGATTAGGCCTATTATAGTTACTATACTAGATTATATTATAATAAGTATAATAAAGATATATAATTACTTACTCTATAGCCTTCTTATACTTATTACTTAGATTTATAAGAAAGTGTAAGAGCTTTAAGGTAGTATACGCTATATCTAGTTAGAGTATAATTACTATATAAAGTATAGAGCTAACTATTTCTTAGTATTTTTTAATCTTAAACTTAGTTACTTCTCTAGTGTTCTTAATTAGCTTCTCTAATAGTAGAGGCGTTAGAGAGAAAGATTTATCTCTAAGCTTAAACTTCTTAAGTATCTTATCTATATATATATTATAAATAAGTATAATTATCTTTAGATATTAGTCTTTAATTATATAAATACCTAGAAACTACTTTACGTCTCTCTAATCTTAGATCTTATACTTACTAGAGATCTTAGCTTATATAGCTATTACTTATTACTCTATATTCTTATAATAGAGTAATAGAATATTATTAACGTAGAAGAGAATAAGAATTTTATATTCTTAATTAAAGAAAAGGCAGAGCTCTTCTTAAGAAGCTATTATACTAATAGCTCTTAGTGTTTCTAAGAACTTCTTATACTATAATAGTAGAGAGTTTTATAATCTATAGAGCGCGTAGTTAAGCTATATATATAATTCTAGCTTTCTAAAGCTATCTAGCATCTTATAGATTACTAGGTTCTCTACTATAATCTTTGCGTTAAGAAACGCTTCTATAATATTAAACTATTTAATCTCTAGATTACTTTAGGTAGTAATTACTATTATAGTATAGAAGAACTTTATAGTAAGTATTACTATATAAGTTATATTAATTAAGTTCTTTTTCTAAAGATTACTATAAACTATAATTTAAGCTTTATATTTAAGAAGATAGCTATTCTAATTATACTTATAAGTCTATACCTATTTTAATAGAAGTAGCTAATCTTAGACTTTTAATCTATAGATTTCTATCTAGATTCTCTTCTTACTTAGCTAATTAATTTCTTTCTTAGAGGCATCTTTAAAGAGCGTGCGCATTAGGTACTAGATTAGTTATTTCTATATTCTAGGCAGTTCTTAAAGATTATTATAGTATTAGTAAGTAGTCTTTAGCTTATACTTGCTAAGCGTAGTAGCTATAATAATAGAGTTTATAGTCTTATAGCTAGCTTAATTATTCTAGTTTTCTTAAAGACTAGAGAGGTAGGTCTTATAAAAGTTAATCTAGGCTTACTTATTAACTAAGCCTATAATTACTACATTTACGCTACCTACGCTATTACTTTCTAGTTAATTACTAGACTAAGTAGGCTACTTACTCTTGCTCTTAGAGCGTTTTAATAGTTAATAGATATTTATAAAAAGAAAGTGCTTAGGCTCTTTATTTATAACTCTTCTACTATAGCGCGTTCTAGAGAATTTAGCTATTAGCTAATTCTATAGCTATATTAATTATTAAGAGAAGGCTGCTAATTTAGATAGCCTACCTCTTAGTCTCTTTAGTACTTACTCTAGTTAAGCTAGTCTCTTATCTATTTTTATAGAACTAGAGTCTATTATAATAGACTTAATAAATAGAGTTAGATCTTCTAATCTATATATAGAAGGCTTTCTACCTCTAGGCTCTAATAGATTAGCTCTTTTAGGCGTGTATACTACTCTTTAACTATTAGAAACTTTATAATTACTTTAATTACCTATCTCTAAAATATTATACTTAGACGTAGGTTCTAAAGTAGTAAGCCTAGTAGAAAGCTACTAATTATTAGAAATTTCTAATAGAACACTAGCCTTATGCTTTATCTCTATTAAATTAATAAAGCCTTAATTATATTTAATAGATAGGCTAACCTTATTACTTTAATTATAGTCTATATTACCTCTAAGATCTTACTTAGTAGTTAATAGCTCTACTATACTTGCTATTTAATTAATAGAAAGAATATTAAACTTCTCTATAGAATTAATAAGCTTACTATTATTAAGTATTTTAATCTACTTAAGTGCTTAATCTCTAGTTAGCTTCTCTTTACGTTTACTTTAATAGAACTTCTACTTATTAAAGGTAATATTGCAAGTTATAATTATCTAATTAATTACTAGTATCTATATATAATATATATTAGAAGCTTAATAGCTAATAAGATATTCTATATAGCTATAAGACTTAACTTTAAAGTCTTAATAGTACTTTCTAGCTACGCAATTACTATTAAGTAGATACACTTAATAGCTATAAGTATAGATTCTACTCTAATCTAGGCAAAGATTAGTAGCCTAGTACCTAATCTTAGGTAGCTAATAATATTAGAAATACTTTCTAAACTATTTATGTAATATCTAATCTAGAGATTAATAGCTATAAAGCTATAATAGACTTATTCTATAGAGTTAAGCTACTATATTTATAATTACTAGCTAGAGCCTAGCTAGAAAATTAGCGCTTATACGTATCTTAATTAACTTAGTAATAAGCTCTTAGCTAGCTCTCTTTGCTAAGCTATTAGGCTTATAGGTATATAGTAGAGGCGTTATAATTATAATTCTCTTCTCTTTAGCCTATTTCTTATATTTTAAGTACCTTCTCTAAGGTAGTGTTATAGTATTATTATCTTAATAGATTTCTATAATCTTCTACTAATAGCGGCGCTTAACTATAGCTATAAAGCTTATAATAACTTCTATTATAAAGTCTAGTGTCTTATTCTTTAAGTTATAATTATATAGTTTACTTAAATAATTCTTCTTAATAATTAGAGCCTATTTATTAAGCGTATAGCTTATAGAGAAGTTAAATAGGTTCTATAATACTCTAAAGAAAAGACGTAGTAATAGCTTATAAAGCTAATAAGAAATTCTTTAAGATATATAAGTAGTAGCGTAATTATTATATTTACTATATTATATACCTATAATCTTTATATTCTAAATAGCTTTAATAAAAGCTTTAAGAGCTTACTTACCTAAATAGCTAAATCTTTAGTACTAAAGATTAGCGTTACTAGTACGTAATTATAGAACTTATAAGTAGATAATAGTATTTATAATAATAGAATTAGAAGAATAGATAAAAGAGTTATATTTAATAAATAAGAGGTTAAATCTACACTTAAGAGTTATAAGAATAATAGACGCCTTTAGCGTGTCTATTCTAATTATGCAATTATAGCCTATATACTATATACTACTATTTCTAAGAAGCTTCTCTAAGATAATATTAGTATAGAAACTAGAGATAATCTTAACACTAGTAAGCGTAAGATTAGTCTTTCTAGATTCTTTAGAGGTGCTAAGAATAAGATAAAGTACGCAATTACTAATACTAATTACTAGAAGAATCTAGCTACCTATCTTAACTATTTCTTTATTAGTCTTAATAAAGAAATTAAGCTTAATTAAAGCTTTATTATTAACTAAGTAGACTATAGCTCTACTATTAAGAATTATACTAGATAAGAGCGCGTAAAGCTTAAAGCCTATACTAAAGATAGAAGGCCTAAACTTAGTAATTAGCTTCTTAGAGTAAATAATTATTAAGACTATATTACCTAGATACTTAGAAGCTAGAGCGCTTATTTTCTAGCTAGATTATTTAACTTCTTTATATAAGCTACTCTACTTCTCTTTATAATAGCGCTTCTAGATCTTTTACTTATCTTAAGCTAAGAGTTCTATTAGTAGAATACTTAGTAGTCTAGATCTAGTAATTATAGTCTATAGTTAGTAATATAAGATAAGCTTCTACTTATACTTTATATTAGGTTTATAAAGGTAAAGCTTAGGTAGTAAGCTTAACTACTTCTTACCTAACTTAGTAGAAGTAGAGAGTTAACTTATAATAGCGTTAAAGATTATATTAGCTTTTCTCTTTCTAGTAGTAATTAATATCTTTTAGAGAATAATACTAAATATCTTACTAAGATTACTAAGACTTAACGTATTCTTTCTAAGAGCTATAGTAAATAATTAATTATATTACTACTAGTAGGCCTACTTAGAATTAAACTTTTTAATTATAGTAAGAAAGTTAGTAATTATAAGAAGTTCTTTAACTTCTAAGAGCTTAAAGATCTTTACTTCTTAGTAGATTATTAGCTAGTTATTAAACTACTTCTTAGTAGTTTCTCTCTAAGTCTTCTTAAGATAAGTATAATACTTTATGTAAACTATATATTACGTAGTCTAATTAGTAGAAGTAAGTATAGTCTTAAGAGTCTTTATAAGAGACTAGACTATTCTTCTATTATTACTTATAGTTATAAGTAATAAATAATTAGGCGTAATAGTGCGTATAATCTAGGTCTTAATATTATTAATCTTCTTACTCTTTCTTAACTACTACTTAGACTTATAGTTCTAGTAGGCTATAAGTATAGTACTATTCTTAGTCTTATAATTATAATCTTATAAGAAAGTATTATACTTATAGGTAGCTTTATTATACTTATTCTTTTAATTCTTAGTTAGCTTTGCAGAAAGAAAAGCTAGAGCTATAGGCTCTAGAACTAGAAGATTAGAGAACTTAGGTTTCTAAGTATCTATATATTTAATATCTAGAAGATTAGAATTAATTTCTTTCTAGATACTCTTCTTATTATAGTGTTACTTAAGAAGCGCAAACTAGGTGTTCTAGTTAGATTACTTCTTAAGAAGTATACCTATAGCTATAATAGCTATATTATAATTACTTATATCTATAGAGTTAGAGTATAGAATTAATATAGTAATATAGAGAGGTAGATAGTAAGTAAGTAATTATGTAGAAGAAGTTTTAATTATAGAATATTTAGAGAGAGTAGAGTAGAAATAAGATTAACTAATCTTATTTTCTAGTAAGCTTTAATGTGTAGTAGAAATTAGTTCTATAATTAAGTAGTTAGGCTTATAAGTATTAGAGCTAGAGATAATTAATAATTAGAGATAATTAAGTATATTATAATTTATCTACTCTAAAAGAAAGTTAGAATAAAATCTCTAGCTATATACCTAAGAGCTAAGCAATTACGTATTTGTAATTAAGCAATTATAACTACTCTCTAACTTTAATATATATATATTAAGAAAATAAGCTAAAGTAAGTATAAGTATTACACTATTACTTATATAAGATAGCGTATCTTTAGATAACTATATAAGAAAGCTCTAAAACCTTATTAAAGAATCTTATAAAATCTTTTTAACTTTTCTACTAGTTATAATAAAGAGCTCTAGATTATAGTACTTAAAGATAATTATAGTAGTAAGATCTATTAATATACTCTCTAAGCTAAAACGCTTATAAAGATTATAAAAGTCTTTTATAACTTTATAAGCTTTCTTATAGCTTAGTATAAGCTTAATATTTATATTATTATATAAGATAATAATATTATAATACTATCTTAGAGAGGTAAGTTACGCTTTAAGATATAGACTAAAGAGTAGAGTATTATTATAGAGTATATCTTTATCTATACTTATAAACTAAATAGAAGAGTAGAGAGAGTAGGTTAGAAGATAATTACTAAGTCTATTAAGATAAAAGTTAGTATAAATCTTCTTAAAAAGCTCTAGCTAAATATTATAAAAGTAGTAACCTAGCTATATAATATAAGCCTATTATATGCTTATAATCTCTTAGTACCTAATTATTAGATAAGTAACTACTAATTAATATAGAATATAAGAGATAGTAGAGTAATAGTATATTATCTAGTAAAGATAGATAAATTATTACCTTCTAGGTAATAATTCTCTAGATCTACTTATACTCGCGCTAGGTTAGGTTATATAACGTTATCTAACTATCTAGAATATAAGTTTCTAATAATATCTCTCTTCTTAGCTTTAATTCTCTAGAGTTAGATAGAATAGATTATTCTAGACTAAGGTAGACTATCTTATAGATTATTATTATCTAGTAATTAAAATATACGTTAGTAGATATAAAATACACTATATTATAAGAAAGTTATTTTTTAGACTTACTTTTACCTTTACTTAGTAATTTTCTTACTTACTACTAAAATAGGTAATAATAGAATATTATAGCAAATACTACTACCTACGCTAGTAGCTAGCGTCTTAGTAGTATTATATTAAGATCTTTTAGATTTCTTAACTATTACTTCTATACTAACTAATAATAATTAGGTAAGTACTTCTAATCTTAATATTTTCTACTAGTAGTCTAGATAGCCTATAATAGCCTAATATAGACTATTATAGAGTATTATAAGTTACTAAGATATAACTAAGCTAATATAATACTAGTAGATAACTATTTATATTACACTATTTATTCTACTTACGTTTACGCTTACTCTTAATAACTCTACCTTATCTAGTCTCTAGAAAACCTATCTAAGACTATTATAGCCTAGAATAGCTTACTATAGACTCTACTAATATTTTAAATATCTTTATAGAATATAGTAAGTAGGCTATAAACTCTTATTACTATTATATTATATTCTTCTCTACTAGTAGCGTTAAGTACTTTAGAAAAGTTAGCTATTACTTTATCTACCTACTAAATAAGAAAAAAATTCTAGAACACGCTAAGTATATTAGTTTTCTAAGTAGTTAGTTCTGCGTTATAAATAGTAAGACCTACTATTAGTCTAAGTGCCTTAGATGCTAGATTCTTAACTAAGATTACTATATAGTAAGTTATAATACTTTATAATAGGCTATTATAACCTATACTAACCTATTATATAGGCCTCTTAAGTTAAATTAGATAATAGTTACTTTAATTACACTATTAGTAATCTTCTATAGAAGATTAATTAAGGCACTATTACTATCTATAACTATAACCTACTCTATTAAGTTAATAATTAGAGTAACTAGATTATACCTTCTACTAATACTAATAGTACTAAGGTTCTAGCTCTAGCTTAGTAGATTAAATCTATTTATAATTATACTACTTAAGAAATTTAGAGCTTTACTAATAAACTTCTAAAGATAGCTATAACCTTTAAGAAGATTATTAAGAAGTAAGTAGCTATTCTAGACTATTATAGGCTATTCTAACTTATAATAGATAATATTAACTTTATATAGAGAAGCTCTTTCTTTATAATAGCAAAACTTATTATTATTAGTCTACTACGTCTTTAGTTTACCTCTCTACTTCTAGTTACTCTAAGAAGTTAGTTTTAGCTTTTAATTAAGTTTGCGTAGCTAAGTAGAAGTATATCTTTAATAATATAATAGAGAATAGTTCTAAGAAGATAAGTCTTTTCTATACTAGGTTATTATAGACTATTCTAACCTATAATAGTATATAGTTATTAATTCTAAGAAGATTTAGCTTAAGAAGATTATATTAGATAAAGCTACTAAAATCTACAATCTTAAGAATAGTAGAGTTAATACTATCTAAAGTTAGAAGAGCGTCTTTACTAAGAAGATTAAGGTAGCTAACATAATTTATAATAATACTAAGAATAGATAGAATACTCTATAATAGGCTATTCTAAGTTATTCTAGTAGTATATAGCTTAATTTTAGAGTATTAGATACTAGTTTAGGTATTTAGTAGTAAATCTAGTAGAAAAGTAGCCTTTAAGTATAATATTTAGAACTCTTAGCTTATCTTAGATTATTCTAACCTATAATAGGCTTTAATAGCTTATTCTCTAGTATATATCTAGCTTAGTAAGAATTGCTAAAGTCTTGCAAAATCTATCTTCTAAGTAACTTATAGAAATATAATATTTTATCTTAAAGCCTAAGATCTATAGAAAACTAATAGAAGTAAAGCTTTATAATATAGAATAGGTTATAATAATCTATAATAGGTAGTATATAATTATTATAAGAATAGCTAAGATAAGCTATTAGACTATAGTACTATTAAATACTATATTAAAAAACCTAAATTAGAAAAAAACTAGTAAAGGTATACTTAGTTTTGTTCTCTAAGTATTATCTTAACTTATCTCTTTTCTTTTTAGAAGGCTATCTATAGCTTTACTTAGGTTTTTTCTTTTTAGACTAATATTAGAGCTATATACTTTTATTATTCTAAAACTTCTATAGTGCCTCTACACTAATCTCTAGTTCTAGTTTCTAAAAGTTCTTCTTATTAGAGTAGCCTTACTATTTAATAAGATACTTCTACTAATTATTCTTATTACGCCTTTAATCTAAGATTTAGTTAATATTATATATATTATTACTAAATCTACGTATAGTATTAACACTCTGTATTAGTAGGTATAATAATTATCTAGTTAGCTTATATAGTTCTAAGAGTAATACGTAAAAGACTAGATAGACTATCTTTAATTTAGGTATATTAATTTTAAACATAGATAGGCTAATCTAGACTATTATACGCCTAGAGCCTATATACTTTTAATCTAGCTTCTTCTTTAGCCTAGTAGAATATATATACTAATTAGAGATTAAAACTTAATCTTCTACTTTAAATAAAAGAGGTATTCTCTTCTTATTAGTATATACTTTCTAATAGGCATTAGCTATAATAATCTTTTTCTTATACTTAGCTTATAAGCTAAATACTTTTATAGTAGTAGAGAGCCTTATAAAGCTTTCTCTATTACTCTAGACTATACTAGGCTAGTTTACTTCTTTTAGGTCTACACTATAATAGGCTTAAAAAGAAGTTATACTAGTAGTTACGTAGATACTATTATTATACGCAAATTCTCTAATAGATATCTATAGAGCCTAGTTATTCTATTCTAGCGTATAGTAATACTATAGATACTATTCTAGTGTTTAGTTTTACTACTTAGTTTAACTATTTATCTAGAGATAGAATATAGATATAAGAACTCTTCTAGAGTTTAAATAGTGTTAAAAGGTATTCTAATACTTTATATTTATTAGTAGGCTTCTATTTAAGATAACCTACTTTAGAATACTATATAAGTAGATAACCTTACGTATCTAGGCCTAAGTAAGGTCTAAGCTATTCTAATTACCTTTTACTAGAATATAATAGGCTATCTTAGTAAGTCTATATATAATAACTAGTATTATATTATAGACTTAGCTTTATATAGTACTAGAGAGAAGCTTTATAATAAAATCTATAGTAGCTTTCTTCTAGAGTTAATCTAGAGAAGGTAGAGGTTCTAGTAAACTATATAGTTTATAGTAAGCTAGCGTTGCCTTATAGTAGGCTAAGTAATTATAGTAATACTTAGTAATATTCTTTCTTATACTCTTCTAAGTATATTAACATTAGAGCTTTTCTAATATATGTCTTACTCTAAAATATTCTACTAGTAGATTATTATAGTACTTTATAAGTGTCTTTAACTTACTTTCTATATTAGTAAGCTTCTAAAGGTAACTATAACCTATAATAGGTTCTAATAAGTCTATCTATTCTATATCTAAGTCTAATTCTTCTAAGAAGAATTTACTAGCCTTATTAGAGGTATTCTAATCTTCTATAAGCTCTTACTCTCTTAGTTTAGTTTAATTAACTTACTTAAACTTATTAAGCGCTTTACTTAATTTATTTAGTAGTTCTAATCTAGAACTAGACTTTATTAGCGTAGCTATAGCTAAGAAGGCCTTTTTACTTTTATTAAGAATAATATCTCTTATAGACTATATAAAGGCTTTATTATACTTCTAGACTAGCTTCTATAACTTAGCTATATAATTAGAGTAGCGTAATAGACTATCTACTAGATTAGTGCTTCTAGAATAATAAATTAAGTTAAAATTATATTACGTAAGTACTAGATAAGACTAAACTTAATAATAGTTAAGAGCTTTAGTTTCTATAAACTACTTAAAGTTTATATAATTAGTAAAAATCTTAAAATAGATACTCTTAAGGTAATATTACTAATATTCTAAACTTTTAATAATAGCTAATAGTTCTTAGTTATATATATTATAATTATACTCTACTATAATAAGCTTGCGTAAATAGAAGTTAACTAGATACTAGTTATCTAGCTTAGGTAATTCTATAATATATTAGCTTAGAATATCTAATATTATACCTCTAGATATATTAACTTTAACCTTTATCTTATAATCTTTTTTAAAGTAAGCTAAGATTAGTTTCTTTAAGAAAGAGTTCTTAAGCTTATAGAAAGCCTTTCTAGTAGCTTTACTAATATCTAGAGACTAGCTCTTTTCTCTTTATATAGCATAGCTATAAGAGTCTTATAGAGATTAGATAATTAAGGTATATAGAGATAATAAAGTTATTATAGTAGAGAGCTTTAGAAGAAGCTATTAGAGGTAAATATATATAGTAGAGGCGTTAGCCTAATATAGACTAATAGAGCTCTAGGCCTAAAACTATTATATATATCTCTCTAAAAGCGCTTTAAGTTCTAACTAAGTAGTAATAGTAAGTAAGTATAAAGAATAAAGAATAAGAGACTTCTATAATAGAGAGACCTAAAATAATAAACTATTATTTATCTAATATACTAGTAGTAATGTTATTACTCTCTAGATATTCTCTATTAGATCTAGAGGTCTACTAGAGTACTATAGAGAATGCCTTTCTAGCTAAGGCTAATAGGTAGTAAGTAAAGTAGTAGGCTACCTTATAGCTACTAATAGCTATAGAGGCTAAAGTTAGGTAGAGACGTATATTATAATCTACTTAGTAGGCTTATATATTACAGCTAAGCAAGTCTATAAATAACTAGCTAGTTCTTTCTAAGTACTTAAAGTCTAATAGCTAGAGTAAAGTAATAGTAAGCTTTCTATTATTATTATAGTTATAGAAGGTAATATATAGTTCTAGATAGTAAAGATTATAGTTATAAAAGTCTTAAACTAAGTTCTTACAACCTTAAAGGTTACTATATACCTACTATATATCTAACTAATTATCTCTAACCTATTTAACCTTATATTATAATAGTTCTTATTTACTAGTATAGAGGTTAATTATATTACGTTATATATAGACGTTAAGAATCTAGAAGATAATATACTTAACTATGCTATTATTATTATTAAAGTGCACCTTAAGTAGTGTAGTGTTAGTAGCGCGTAGCTAGCTAGGTAGAGTATTATCTTTATACGCCTATAGTAACTATAGGTAGAAGATAAAGAAGATAGCCTAGAGCTATAGAGAAAGGTTTAGTTTATAAGCTATATTATTAATTATATAGATAACTTAATAGAGTTCTATATTCTTATAATCTAATAACTTAACTAGCCTTTTTATATAGATATAGCGTACGTTTAATATAATCTAGTTACTAATATTAAACTATAGTACTAGAAACCTATTTATATTAGTAAACTCTTTTATTTTATCTTATATCTATAGAATCTACTTACGTAAGAAAGTGCGTATTATATTAATATAATAGGTAAGCGTGTTAGTATTACGTTGTTATTACGTAATAGTAGAGTATTTATAAAGTAGTTAAATTATATATATAGACTCTAGCCTAGATCTTAGCTACTAGCTCTTTATAGTAAGAAATAGAGATAAGCTAGTTATAGTGCTTATTACTAAGTTAGCTTTAAACTTAGCTAGTAGTAGTAATTACGCCTAGTTAGTTTATAAGTAATTAATGTATAACTATAGGTACTATTTAAAGTTAGTATTAGTGTTCTTAGTCTAACTATTAGTCTCTAGGTAGTAGGTAGTTAATAACTTTAGATAGGTTCTAACTCTCTTATATAGCTAAGTCTAGAAGTAGAAAGTAAACTAACGTTCTCTATTAGAGACTATAGATCTAAAGTAGTTTTCTAACTTCTAGATATACTCTATAAACTTATTAATAACTATAGAGACTTCTAGATTCTCTATAGTAATAAACTTCTTTATCTTTAATAGATAGTTAATAATAACTATAATATATTAGTATTTATAGCTACACTAAGTAGACTTAAGTAGAGAGATAATAAAGTTAATAAAGATGTTCTTCTAATACTATATAGGTATAGGTAAGAGATATAATAGCCTATACTTTATAGTATAGTTAACTTTAGAATATCTATACGTTATATAACTATTTGTAAACTATATAATAGTGTTAGTTATGCCTTACTAGTAATACTACTAACTTACTTATTAGTAGGTAGTAGTACGTCTACTATATTCTTCTAGTAGACTATTATAGATATAAGTAATAATTCTTATATAAAGCTTCTTGCTAAATAGAATAATAAGATAACTATTATCTATAAATAACTTACCTTTATTACTAGTCTTAAGGTTAGAGAGTTCTATATATATACTCTTAGTAATAAAGTAGTGTAGAATATATTATTTATTTAACTTAAGAGTAAGCCTAATGTTCTATAGATAGAGGTTACTTAAGTAAAGCTTATTAAGTATCTTATCTAGTAGCTAGTTATTAGCTCTCTTAATATTATTATATAGATTATAACTACCTTTAAAAGAGAACTAGACTAGTCTAATATATAGAGTAGAACTATATAGAGTAGAATCTTTACCTATCTTCTAGAGAAGAGTAAGAATAGATAGAAGATTATATAGATTATTATATAGGCATAGACTTATAAGCTAAATAGCTACGTAACTACTTCTATTCTATTAATAATCTTCTAGAATTATCTAATACTAATACTAGACGTAATTATTAGATATACTATTAGAAAGGTTGCTAGTGTAGTAGATAAGGCTGTCTAGTTTAGTATCTTGCTTACTAGAATAGTAAGTAATATTAAAGTTAAATTTCTTAAGAAATTTAGTCTATCTAGCCTAGTAGTAATTAAAAGTGCGCTTAGTATAGAAATACTTAAGACTCTAGTAATTAGTTAGTATATCTATAGCTATAGGTACGCTAGCTAACTCTAGACACTATTCTTTAAATACTCTAATAATAGTAAAAAGCTCTTTATTATATATCTTATAGTTATATTTAGTTAGTATTATCTTCTTAGATAGGTAAGTAACTAGTTACACTAAGCTATTAAGCTAGACCTAGAAGAGTACTACAGCGTAAACATAGTCTAAAGCGTCTATCTTAAGAATATATTTAAGCTTAGAGTTAAAGTAAGTAAGAACTATATTACTATAGAAAGTAAGCTTTAATACTTTAAACGCGCGCTTTACTTTAGAGGTTATTTAGAACTACTTAGAGTTACTATAGATAAGATGCGTAAGAAGCTTTATAACATTAGAGAACCTATAAATAAAGTAGTAATAGAAGTTTATAAATCTAAGAAAGGCTTATATATTCTTAAGTAACTATAGAAGCTTCTACTTCTAAATAGCACTAACCTTCTCTAGGTCTATCTTAATACTATTAGCTATAATAATAAGTCTAAGAAACTTTACCTCTATCTTTATAAACTTAGACTTAAGTATATTTATAGAAAGACTAGTGTTAGCTAAATAAGTAACTATACGTATAAGGTAATTCTTGTATTATTAATAGAATTTACTAAAGATAATAATATTATTAAGGTATACTATATAGAATTTATCTAAGTATTTATATAAGATATTATTAATATATACCTAGAAAGTTTCTAGACTATTATATATTCTAAATAGTATAACTATATATTAATACAGCCTATAAGAGGTAATAAAGGTAGAAAGATACTTATACTTATTCTTAATTTAGATCTTATTAAATGTAGTAATAATATTAACTTTAGAAAAGAACTTAGACTTTAACAACTTTACTAGTATATTATAAATTAGTAGAAAGATATTATAGTTCTTTACTATATATACGTTTAGGCTATAGTAATTAACGTATATATATATACCTCTACTAGGCTTCTAAATAACTAGTAGTAGAGTAGCTTATATAGAGGTGCTACGCTTAATATAGCCTTTTTTAACTATATTATTAATATATAGCTTTACTACTTGCGCTTTATCTCTAGATATAGGCTATAGACGCTGTAATAATAGCTATAGAGGCTAGCTAGACTTATCTAGCTTAAGAATAATCTTATAGTCTAGGTTATTATAATAGTTAAGTATTTTATTAGCTTTCTTAGAGTTAAAGCTATAGTATAGAAAATGTAGAACTTTTAAAAGTTATATAAGTATATCTTATTTAGATATATAGAGTTATTCTATCTTATTTTAAAACTTCTTATAGTTTTTTAGAAAGACCTTTACTCTAGTAGCTTAGAGAAGTTAGGTATCTTTCTACTTCTTATTAGTTAGCTTAGCAAGCTAATAAATCTTATTATATAAGGTAATACTAATATTCTAATTATAATACACTATAGTAGCTATAACGTAACTTAATATATAAGCTATATTAATAGAAGAAGAAGCCTTTAGATAATAAGCTATCTTATAATATAGGTCTAGTAGCTAAGAGAGAGAATATTTCTAATAATAGCTACTTTGTATATAGCAAGGCTAGTAGTTATAAATACACTAGAAGAGATAGTACTCTAAATAGAAGCTAAGAGTTATATTCTTCTAGTTAATATATAGTTTATAGGTCTAAAACTATAAGATTCTAAGAATTATTTATATGTCTAAGAGCTTAGTAATATATATAAAAACGTCTTTAGTATAGCTACTAAATATTACTATTACTTATACTATATAAGAGATACTAGTAATAGTTAAGCTATCTACTAACTTAAGAGTAGTAGACTAATAGAGAGAAATAAGGTTATATTTATATACGCAAGCATAAGAAGAATTAAAAAAGAAAGAAGTATAGCTAGTGTTACTTATAATTTTAATATATTATAAAGAGAAATAATTAGACGTAATTATTTCTTTAAAGACTAGTTACTAACTTATAAGAAGTTAGTATATATTACTACGTATAGTAGTAGTAGTAATAGTTAAGATAGTAATTCTAGACCTTATAAGGCTCTATTACTCTAGAGCTTTAATATAGTCTATAATAGCTTTAAGTGTAGAGTCTAGTTTAGAGTTATTATTATTAATATTACTATCTTCTATAAGAGAATAGGTAGGTATAGAAGATTTATTAATAAAGTAGTTTAGATATACGTTCTCTTCTTTATTACTATCTTTAACTAAAGAGGTAGAGAGTAAAATTAATAAGCTAGCTAGTACTTATACTAGTACTAGAGCTTTCTTATACTATAGAGGTTTCTAGAGGTAACTATTACTAGAGACGTCTAGTTTTCTAAATAGATAGAAGAGTTATTAATAGTGTTAACACTAACTACTATACTAGAAGTCTTCTTAGAGTATACTAGGTTACTAACTAGTACTCTATTATTAGTAATAGCCTTCTTAAGAGCGTTCTAGACGTTCTACTCTACACTAAATATAGTAAAAGACTAACCTAAGTAGTAGCTATTCTTAGGCTTATAGCTATAGTTCTTCTTAAAGTAGTTATAGTAATAGTTTAGATAACGTAAGACCTTAATCTAGATCTTAGAGTAACTCTAAGAACTTAGATTAGAGCTATTATTATTACTACTACTACTACTACTACTACTACTACTACGTTCTCTACTAGTGTTACTCTTACTCTATCTACCTTAGTTACTACTTTATTTACTACTACTATAGGTAATAGAGGCGCGCTATAGGTTAAACTATTTAAAAAGATAGAAGGTATAGTAGAAGCTAAAGTAGATAAAGCTAGGCTTAAGAATCTCTATAGTAGTTATATTCTTCTACTAGACTAGAAGATAGTTACGTATAAACTAAAGCTTAACGTAGTTAGGCTATTATAAGGTAGAGACTTTTATATTAAAGTAGATAATAAACTTACTTATAAACTTACTAGACTTTATATATAACTAGAAGCTCTTATACTACTATTAGGTAGTAACTACTATATTAAGAGAGTAATAGACTATGTCTAGAATAGCCTATACCTTATTACTATATTTAAAGCTAGCTTTATTATTAAAGAAGCTATTCTAGATATTACTAAAGGCTTTATTCTTAGTCTTCTAATAGAGATAGCTTAGCTTTTTAGCTTTAGAAGTAAAATTATATAAGTATTTCTTAAACTAATTATAGATATCTATTTTCTACTTAGTATAGTCTAACTTAGTAGTGTTAATATCTAAAAAGACTTTAGGTTTAGGTTTCTTAGGTTAATAGCAACGTAGGCTCTAGTTATATATAGTAGAACTCTTAGCGCTTTTATAGATATCTAGAGAACCTATAGAGCTACTAATAAGTCTACTAGTATAGAGTTCTCTATTACTATTATTATTACTAGTGTTAGAGTTAGAGTAGTCTAGAGAAATAGAACCTACGTAGAGTTATTAGTTAGGCTTAGCCTTACGTATAGCTAACGCCTTACTTAGATATAGCTTTAGATCTTAGATAGTAGCCTTAGTAATAATAAGAGTATTAAACTTCTAGTAGTATTTAACTTTATAGGCTTTCTTACTAATAGTTATATACTTAAGCGTAGTAGAGACGCTCTATATATCTTAATAGTTATAGAATAGCGTACTATAGATATTACGTAACTACTCTTCTAGCTATATAACTTTATAATTAGAGTTAATAAGTTACTAGTAGAGTATTATAATAAGAGCTTATATATCTTCTAGATTACCTTTATATATAGTAGCACTATCTTAGAACTTATATATTTACTTCTATAAAGATTTTATAAGCTTTACTTATTCTAGGTAGCGCTTACTAAGAAAGTCTATATAAAGGCGTTTAGTGTTAAGCTCTTACTTTATAGAGCGTAGTTATTCTATAATATTACTAATAAAGGTAATATACTTATTAGACTTACTAATATCTTCTAAGTTAGTAAGCTTAACTAGACTCTTCTTGCAGGTTAGTTATCTATTAATATTAGTTTTCTAGACCTTAAAGGTAGTAAAGTTATTCTTATATAGAATAATATAAGTTATAGAGAGCTATTACTTATAGTATAGTTATATAAAGAGGTTTAGAGTAGCTATAGAAAAGGCGTTATAAAAGCTTATATAGCGCTATCTAAAGCTTATCTAGATACTTTTAAAAGAGTTATTATTATTAGTGTAAGCTTAGTAGAAAAGTTAATAAGTAGCGCTTATTAATAGATAGCGTATATTATTACTAAAGGCAATAATCTTCTTCTTATAGTAAGTAATTATAGTAGTAAGTTTACTATTATCTAACTTAGAGATATTAAGAGAGTACTCTTAGAACTATAATCTATCTTAGAACTAGAATTAGAAGCTATTAGCGTTAGCGTTAGTAGCAGCGTTACTAGTAGAGTTACTATAGAATAGAAACTATTCTAGTATATACTAATAAGGTTCTTATAGGTTATTAGTGCCTAGTAATTACTAATAAACGCTAGATTAGCGTATAGATAGTAGAAACGTAGGTAATAAGTACGTAGAGCCTTATAATAACTAAGTTATTAGAGCTATTATAAATAAATATTCTATAGTATAAGATAACTATGTAGAGTTCTAAGTCTAGGTATTACTACTACTATAGACAAGACTACTACTACTACTACTAAGAGTAGTGTAAGTATAGTTAAAGGCTATAGTAGTATTCTACTAATAGTAAGATAGCGTATATAGATTAGCTACTTAGCTAGGTATCTCTAGAGTGTTATAGCGCTACGCGCGATTAGCGTTCTATATAGTAGAGAATACTAAAATAGTAGAGATATTAGAAAGTAGAAAGTTAGAGAGATTTTCTATAACTTATTAGTAATACTCTCTTATAAGTGCAACGCTTAGATAGTATTATAGTATTAACTATAATAATGTATAAAGGTCTTATAGAGATTAGATAATTAAAGTATATAGAGGTAATAAAGTTATTATAGTAGAGAGCTTTAGAAGAAGCTATTAGAGGTAAATATATATAGTAGAGGCGTTAGCCTAACGTAGGCTAATAGAGCTCTAGGCCTAAAACTATTATAGTAGCTGCCTCTAGCTATACCTAGGCTTTTCTAGATTAAAATAGTTAATAGTAGAGCTAATTTAGAAAAACTAGTAATAAATTAGTAATAGTAGTTTATAAAGCTAATAAATACCTAAATATTATAAACTATACGTAGCTTAGGCTAATTCTAGATAGTCTTAATATAGTCTTAGTTAATCTTAATTCTATTAGATATAATAATATAACTAAGATACTTAGTATATTAGGTATACTACTTACACTTACTAAGCTTTAAATAAAGCTTAGCCTTACGTAGCCTTTATAAAACTTTCTTAATATATACTTTATATTCTTTAAGAGTATTTAAGAAGATAAGAATATTATCTAGGTAGATAATATATAATATATTAATTAGACTAATAAGAGTCTAGTTAATATATACCTAAAACTAAGTAGGTATATTTATAAGGCTAAAAGATATTATAGTATACTTAAAATAACTATATTAAGTGTAAAATGTAGTTTTCTACTTATTTTCTTTCTAGATATAAATTCTATAGTAAGCCTCTTGTATATCTAGCTTAGTATAGTACTTAGCTTACGCTAAGTAGTCTAAAGACTCTATAATTAGAGGTAGTAGGTGTCTATTCTTAATTATAATCTTATTTAAGCTATAATAGTTAATATATAGCTTTATAAAGCTATCTTTTTTCTTAATAAAAAGAATAGGTGCGCTAGCTAGTAACTTTAAGCGTCTTATCTACTCTTATACTATATACTCTTCTAGATACTTTCTAAGAAGCTCTAACTTAGTTTAAGAAAGATTATATAATAGTATATATAGTAGATTTATTCTAGATTCTAAGTTTAGAGCTAGGTCTTATAGGCTATACTTAGCAATAATTACTAAGTTCTTCTTAGAATAAATATTAATAAACTTTATATATAGTAGAGGTATATTACTTATTTAAGCTAAGAATAGGTTATTCTAATCTACTACGTCTACTAAATAGATATATATATCTATACTAGAATTACGTATACTCTTTTTAAATAATTAGATATCTTCTACTATAATCTTTTAAAAAGAGCTAATCTCTTTAGCTTTATTACTTCTAAAGAGTATACGCTATAAAGTATAGTTTAATCTAGAGTTATAGTAATTAATCTATAGTAATTTTAAATATATAGTATATCTATTTAGATTAGATACTATAAATAGAATATGCTGTGTCTTTACGTAGCTCTATAAATTAGTAATAGTAATATCTACTTTAGTTATTCTATAGATAGTAAGCTTTCTACTATTAATCTCTTTTATAAAAAAGTTAGGTAAAGAATTAATAACTAATTCTTACTTCTTTGCTAATATAGTAGAGATAAGGTTTAATTATAAACTACTATTAATTATTACCTCTTTAGGCTTAGACGTCTTAAGAGTAAACTTTACTATTAAGAGTTAGAATAAAGTAGACTATAAGGCCTTACGTAGCGTTTTTATATTCTTATTCTTTTTATTTAGAAAGATATAGGTAGTAAGGTAGAAGATTAATTCTTTTACTTCTAGTCTTTTTCTAACTTAGACTTATTAGTAGACTTACTTATAGTATTAGACTTATTAGCTTTTAGATATTTATTCTTATAATAACTAACTTTACTTTATTTATAGTATATAATTTACTTTTCTAATATATTATTATTATCTAAACTACCTCTCTTTAACTTATTTTAGACTAATCTAGTATACTTAGCGTTTTTTAAGAGTCTACTAGTACTCTAAATATTAGATTAATCTTAGATAGGTTAAGGCCTATTCTTTTTAGATAGTTATAGCTTATTTTTTATAATATAAAACTTTTATTAGAAAATAAGATTAGCGTATTCTTCTACTTATAGAAGTATAGAGCGTTAGTTTATAGAGAGTAAGAGTAAGCTCTTTCTAATATTATTTTATAAGGCTGTAGTATACTCTAGTACTTATATATTTAGTATTTAGTCTAATCTAAGTTTCTTCTATAATAGCCTTATATAATTTAAAAGGTTTATAGAATTTTAATTACTACGCTATATAGTATACTTAAGGTAATTATAAGCGTATTACTTATACTCTTATAGAGAACTAAGTAAGTTTAATATAATATACTTAAGGTCTACCTATAATAGTGTTTAGGTAGAGTTCTAGTACTTCTTTAATACCTAATAAGTATACTATAGCGTTTTTAATAGCTCTAAGATATATATAGTACTAAAATCTACTTTCTATATCTTTATTATAAAGCTTTATAGTATATAAAGAAAGTATAACTTATAATTCTACTTCTAGTAATTATATTACGCTTAGTTAGTCTTTAAGAATAACTATAGAGATTTAAGTCTTAGAAGACTTTTAGTTAAGAAAGTATTTTCTAAGTAAATTATAGATAGCGCTTTTACGTTCTTCTTAAGAGTAGTTAGATTACTTATAGTAACTCTAGCGTAAAGGTTCTATAACTTAGCTAGCTTAATACACTTTAGCTAGAGTATTCTCTAGGTATAAAGGCGTTATAGCTTCTAGTCTAGAATAGCTTCTTCTAGAATATTCTAGGTCTTATTAGAAGTAAGAATATAATTCTATAGTAATAGTAGTAGAATTAGGCTATTACTAACGTTATTATCTATCTTAGATATAGAAGGTATTAGCTTATACACTTTCTTCTTAATAGAAGTTAGTACTAATAAACCTATAGCTAATACTACTACGTTAGATAGTCTTATATTATTATTAACGTTTATTAGTATATAACTATTACTATAAGTATTATAAGTAGATATTATATAATATAAGCGTATTATAAGGTAAATAATTTAAATATTAGATAAGTAACTACTAATTAATATAGAATATAAGAGATAGTAGAGTAATAGTATATTATCTAGTAAAGATAGACAAATTATTACCTTCTAGATAATAATTTCTTAGATCTACTTATACTTGCGCTAGGTTAGGTTATATAACGTTATCTAACTATCTAGAATATAAGTTTCTAATACTAATACTATACTTAATATATAGTATATAGAGTATAGTAAAAAGGTCTATACTATTATAGCTAACTTTTACCTAGATTAGAGTACTATCTACGTCTATAGCTATAAAGCTTACCTACTTAATAAAGAGTAAGTAGCTAGATAAGATAAGCGTAACTTTAAAGTTATACTAAAAAGCTATATTAGATACCTAGTAGAATATAAAGCGTTTAATATTTATAAAATATAAGTTCTAAAGCTTAATTAAATAATTATAATAAGAAATATAAGCTTTAATAAAAAGCTTTTCTATAAGAGCAGCGCTAAAGATAGCTAGAAGTACTTAGTAGAAAAGCTTATATATATTATTAATCTTCTATATAAGAATAAGCTATATAATATAAAAGAAGTATATAAAGATATCTTTAACTAGCTCTACGCTATAGTAGATAAAATACAAGACTAGTATACTTCTAAAAACTCTATCTAGAAGCTAAAGAGTAGTATATTATAGCTTACTATTAAATAGACTAGCTAGCCTAATTAATAAGTAGTATATAATATATCTTTTATATAAATAGAAAGCTTAGCTAGCTAACTACTAGAAATCTATATAGACTCTTAAGAGTATACTAGCCTATTTACTCTAAAGTAAATACTAGAGCCTAGAGTGTACTAGACTATAAGGTCTAGTTAAAAGTATAATAGTAACGTCTAGAAAGTGCACTAAACTAAAGAAAAGCGCCTACTAGTACTAAGTAATAAATAGCTTTCTAATATAAAAAGCTTTTATTAGAATAAGGTATATAGTACTTATTAGAATAGAGTACCTTTAAGTATACTATATTTCTACGTACGCTTTATATTTAGAACTTTTTTAGAATAAAGTAAAATAGAACTACTATCTACTACTAAACTAATATACTAAAGGCGTAATTATAGAAAACTAATATAATTAAGCTTTAGAATTAAAAAGTAATATAAAAGCCTAGAAGTAGAAGAACTAGAAGTTTATATACTATATAATCTATAGAATAGTATATAAGATAATAATTTTCTAAATAGTCTTCTCTAATACTTGTATAGAGTAGAAAAAGACTAAAAAAAGCTTATAACTATTTACTTAATTATAGTAGCTATAATCTTAGGTAATATACTTTTATAGAAGTATAAGCTATCTAAATATATATACTATAATTAACTACTACTACTTCTAAAAAAGTATAAGAATCTTAGTAATTATCTATATAGTAAGCTCTTCTATAAAGCTTATAAGAAAGAAATTAATATACTTTATAGAGTAGGTATCTAGAAGAAGATTAAGCGCTTCTTAGTATAAGAGCGCCTACTTCTACTAAAGTAGGTATTTATATATAAAGTTAATTAGAATAGCTACTTTATTAAGTATAAAGCTGTTAGAGCTAGAGATAATCGACAATTAGAGATAATTAAGTATATTGTAATTAATCTACTACAAAAGAAAGTTAGAATAAAATCTCTAGCTATATACCTAAGAGCTAAGCGATTACGTGTCTGCAATTAAGCAATTACAACTACTCTCTAACTTTAATACACTCTCTAGAGCAGCGAGAGCATTAATCTACTCTACTAAAATTAATTCTATTAAATCTGCTGTAATTAGTATACTCTAGCGGAGTCTAGGCTTAAGAATCTAGAGCGTAGTAGTAGGTCGCGGCCTAACTAAGCGTTTAATTATGCTTAACACTAATAGTAGTAAGCTCTCGCTTGTTTAAACAAGGCCTAATAGCCTAGAAATTAACTCTATTAGTTTAGGAATTACCTTATAATAGCCTAGAATGTAGCTAATAGCTGTAGAAATCTAGGCATCTAACTAGTAAGAGACAATCCTAATAGCAAGATCTAGGCTTCTAATCTCTTCTAGGTAAGGTTTACAGCGCGATTAATAGCTTAATAAGCTGCGCTAGCTTTCTACGTAGGTGCGCGCTTAGGCTAGAATTAGAGACTTTATAACAATAAGTCCTCTAATTCTTCTCTTCTCTACTGCAATTATCTACTTCTATATTATTAAGACGCTTAAGCTAACAAGCTAACAAGCTGCCTATCTAATTAACTTGTCTGCTTAAGATCTTTAGCTCTTAAGCCTTAGCGCTCTTAAGCCCTGCGCTTAATTCTCTACTCCGCTTACTCCTCTGTCCCCTCTATTACTATAGTAAGTTCTTACTCTTGTACCTAAATTAATAGCTAACTATTATAATTTAGTCTAATAACCTAACTTCTAACTCTAACTCTAGCCGCAAGCGCTAGCGCTCTAGCTTCTACTGTAACAGCGTCCCGCGCTCTAATTACAACACCTCTAGTAGTAGTAATTGCAATACGCAAGCTAGCACTTAGCGTAACAGCGCTTAGCGCGATAGCGCTCTACTTAACAGCGCTCTGCAGTTAAGCGCTCTGTAGTTAAGCGCTTAACCTCTCTACTGCGCTTAACTTAAAGACGCTGCTACTTAAATTCTACCTCCCTCTTCTAGAATAATAGTAGCTAACAGCCTGTTCTCTAGCAGCTTTACACAAGGTAATTAGGCTTCTAACACTTAACTATCTTAGAGCTTTATAAATTCTAACAATTAACTAGATTAGAGCTTTAAGGCGACTAGTAGTTTTAGTAATAACAACCTCTACAAGAATTATAAGCAATTAGAGTTATACGCTAAGCGTGCCTGCTTAGGTTATAAGAGCTCTTAGTTTAATAATCTTAACAACAAGAACGTCTAAGAGACTATTAAGCCTATCTCTAAGAGTAGTATCTTTATTACTAATAATACTTTCTAGACTTAGAATTTAGGCCTTAGGCAATTTAACTACGTTAAGAACTAAGGCGCTTAAGATTAAGAGAAGTAAGCGTCTCTAAGCAATAGTTATAGTTATAGTTGCTCTTGTAAGAAGTCTAAGGCTAAGGCTTCTGCGCCTAAGACTCTTCTAGATTATCTACACCTAACGCACACTAGTTATTAGCGCAAGCAAGTTAGAGTGTTACCTAACTATAACGCTTCTTAACATCTCTAGTGTAAGCGCTGTATCTATTAGCAACTTCTTAATTCTATTCTAGAGCCTAATTACTTTAAGCGGCTACACTAGATTGCGCGTTATTTGTTCTACTACTCTTATAGCTGCTATCTAGCTAATTAAGACCTTTAAGATTACTATATAGGCATAGCTAATTACTATAGACCTAAAGTAAGTTTATAATTCTCTTTTCTTTAGCTCTTTTAATCTTTTACTAACTTAATAATAGCGCTAGAACACTAAGAACGCTTAAAAGTATCGCAAGTAGCTCTACTAAGATCTCTACGCTTATAAAAAGTAGAAGAAAGAAGCTAAGAGTAGTCTTAAGACACTAGCTAAATTATTAGATAGAACTTCTAAGTCTTTAGGCAAGAAGAGCTTAAAGAGTACTCTGCCTACAACTTCTTAAGACTCTAATTAACGCAGTGCTTATAGTAAGTCTATAATACTAAGCAAAGGAATAAGAGGGATTAATATAGGTAGTAGCTAGATAGCTCTACCTACACTTTCTACTTAGAGTTGTCTGCCTATAGCCTTTAATCTAACACCGCAACACTTAGAATACTATTATTAGAGCTTATTCTAGTAGCTGCTGCTACTAACTTTCTAGCCGCAGGCTTCTTAATTTAGAAATTAGCTACTACAGGTTTAGCAGCAGAATTAGTATAGTTATTATTAGTCTTAGCAGCGTAACTACTAGTCTTAGCAGCGTAATTATTAGTCTTAGCTACGCAATAATTATTCTTAGTATTGTAATTCTTACAATTCTTAGCTACGCAGTCGCTAGTCTAATAGCTCTATGTCTAGTATTACGAGTAATAGATTCTGTTACTATACTTAGCGTTAGCTAGCTAAGGCTAAGCACTAGAAGGCGTTGCTGCGTGCTAAGCATAATTAGATACAGCTTAAGATTCGCATACAGAATTAAGCTGCTAAGACTACTTATCTAAGAGCTTAGGTTAAGAATTTTAAGAATAGCTAGAATAATAAGCTAGCCTTTAATAAGCGTAACTATAAGAGTTATAATTAGAGAGATTAGCGCTATAGTAGTTAGTAAGTTAGTAGCTATATAGGTTAGTCTAGCGGAAAAGTTTAGTAATTTATCTACTTTGTGCTTACGTTAATTGTTAGTAATTACTTCTCTACAACTAGGCGCTAGTTAGAGCAACTAAGATCTAGCTTAGGTATAATTAACCTTTATAGTAGTAGTCTAAATAAAGATCTCTCTACTCTATCTACTTCTTAAGAATTAAATATTGTAAATCTTATAAGTTAAGCAGCTATTTAAACTTCTTAAACTATTATTAGGTAAGCAATTTAGTTAATCTATCTGCGGGCATAATTGCGGTCTCTAAATACTTAACCTTAAATAATTCTTTAGCATATTCCTACCGCAGCTACATGTTCTAGATATTAACATGCCTAAGCTAAGTGTTAATACGCTTATTCTTTCTAACAACTAGCCTAATTGTCTGCTAATTATTATACTAGATAGTCTAGAGTTCTCTAAGATTAAGCGCTAGCTTCTTAAGAAAGCGCCTAAGCGCTATAGCTTTCTTAGTAGTGTGCTTAAGAGTAATTAGCTCTACTTCTATAGTAGAGGTAGTAACTATACTCTGCCTCGCAGCTTTCTAGAAGATTGCGCCTCTATACAACATAGTAATATATCTATAAGATAATTAGCAGGTCTCTAGGTTGTTAGCAAAGAATGCGTCTCTAGTAATTATTAGATTAGGCCTATTATAGTTGCTATACTAGATTATATTAAAGCGAGTGTAGTAGAGATACATAATTACTCGCTCTACAGCCTTCTTATGCTTATTGCTTAGGTTTGTAAAAAAGTGTAAGAGCTTTAAGGTAGTATACGCTACATCTAGTTAGAGCATAATTACTATATAAAGCACAGAGCTAACTATTTTCTAGTATCTCTTAATCTTAGGCTTAGTTACTTCTCTAGTGTTCTTAATTAGCTTCTCTAACAGCAGAGGCGTTAGAGGGAAAGATCTATCTCTAAGCTTAAACTTCTTAAGCATCTTATCTATATACGTATTATAAATAAGTATAATTATCTTTAGATATTAGTCTCTAATTACACAAATACTAAGAAACTATTCTACATCTCTCTAATCTTAGATCTTGTACTTGCTAGAGATCTTAGCCTATATAGCTATTACGCGTTGTTCTATACTCTTATAATAGAGTAATAGAATATTATTAACGTAGAAGAGAACAAGAATCTTATATTCTTAATTAAAGAAGAGGCAGAGCTCTTCTTAAGAAGCTACTATGCTAATAGCTCTTAGCGTTTCTAAGAACTTCTTATACTATAATAGTAAGGAGTCTCGCAATCTATAGAGCGCGCAGTTAAGCTATATATATAATTCTAGCTTTCTAAAGCTATCTAGTATCTTATAGATTACTAGGTTCTCTACTATAATCTTTGCATTAAGAAACACTTCTACAATATTAAACTATTTAATCTCTAGATTACTCTAGGCAGCGATCGCTATTACAGCGCAGAAGAACTTTATAGTAAGTGTTACTATATAAGTTATATTAATTAAGTTCTTCTTCTAGAGATTACTATAAACTACAATTTAAGCTTTGCATTTAAGAAGATAGCTGTCTTAATTATACTTATAAGTCTACACCTATTTTAATAGAAGTAGCTAATCTTAGGCTTTTAACCTATAGATTTCTGTCTAGGTCCTCTTCTTACTTAGCTAATTAATCTCTCTCTTAGAGGCATCTTTAAAGAGCGTACGCATTAGGTACTAGTTTAGTTATTTCTATAACCTAGGTAGCTCTTAAAGATTATTGCGGTGTTAGTAAGCAGTCTTTAGCTTATGCTCGCTAAGCGCAGCAGCTATAATAATAGAGTTTATAGTCTTGTAGCTAGCTTAATTATCTTAGTCTTCTTAAAGACTAGAGAGGTAGGTCTTATAAAAGTTAATCTAGGCTTGCTTATTAACTAAGCCTGCAATTACTACATTTACGCTACCTACGCTATTACTCTCTAGTTAATTACTAGGCTAAGCAGGTAGTTTGCTCTTACCTTTTAGGCGTCTTAATAGTTAATAGACATTTATAGAAAGAGAGCGCTTAGACTCTTTACCTACAACTCTTCTACTACAGCGCGTTCTAGAGAATTTAGCTGTTAGCTAATTCTATAGCTGCGTTAATTGTTAAGAGAAGGCTACTAATTTAGGTAGCTTACCTCTTAGTCTCTTTAGCGCTTACTCTAGTTAAGCTAGTCTCTTATCTATTTCTGCAGAACTAAAGTCTATTGCAACAGGCTTAATAGATAGAGTTAGATCTTCTAATCTATGTATAAGAGGCTCTCTACCTCTAGACTCTAACAGGTTAGCTCTCTTAGGCGTGTGTACCGCTCTTTAACTATTAGGAACTCTGCGATTACTTTAATTACCTATCTCTAAAATCTTACGCTTAGGCGTAGGTTCTAGAGTAGTAAGCCTAGTAGAAAGCTGCTAATTATTAGAAATTTCTAATAGAACACTAGCCTTATACTCTATCTCTATTAAATTAATAGAGCCTTAATTATGTTTAATAGGTAGGCTAACCTTATTACTTTAATTATAGCCTACATTACCTCTAAAATCTTGCTTAGTAGTTAACAGCTCTACTATGCTTGCTATTTAATTAATAGAAAGAATATTAAACTTCTCTATAGAATTATTAAGCTCGCTATTATTAAGCATTTTAACCTACTTAAATGCTTAATCTCTAGTTAGCTCCTCTTTACGCTTGCCTTAATAGAACTTCTACTTATTAAAGGTAACGTTGCGAGTTATAATTACCTAATTAATCGCTAGTACCTATATATAATATATATTAGAAGCTTAATAGCTAACAAGATATTCTATATAGCCGCAAGGCTTAACTTTAAAGTCTTAATAGTGCTTTCTAGCTACGCAATTACTGTTAAGTAGATACACTTAACAGCTGTAAGCATAGATTCTACTCTAATCTAGGCAAAGATTAGTAGCCTAGTGCCTAATCTTAGGTAGCTAATAATATTAGAAGTATTTCCTAAACTATTTATGCAATACCTAATCTAGAGATTAATAGCTATAAAGCTATAACAGACTTATTCTATAGAGTTAAGCTGCTGCGTTTATAATTACTAGCTAGAGCCTAGCTAGAAGATTAGCGCTTGTGCGCATCTTAATTAACTTAGTAATAAGCTCTTAGCTAGCTCTCTCCGCTAAGCTATTAGGCTTATAGGTATATAGCAGAGGCGTTATAATTACAATTCTCTTTTCTTTAGCCTATTCCTTATATCTTAAGTACTCTCTCTAAGGCAATGTCGCAGTATTATTATTCTAATAGATTTCTACAATCTTCTACTAATAGCGGCGCTTAACTACTACTATAAAGCTTGTAATAACTTCTATTACAGAGTCTAGCGTCTTATTCTTTAGGTTGTAATTATATAGCTTACCTAAATAATTCTTCTTAATAATTAGAGCCTATTTATTAAGTATATAGCTTGTAGAGAAGTTAAATAGATTCTATAATACTCTAAAGAAGAGACGTAGTAATAGCTTATAAGAGTAATAAGAGATTCTTTAAGACGCATAAGTAGTAGCGCAATTATTGCATTTACTACGCTATGTGCCTATAATCTCTACGTTTTAGGCAGCTTTAATAAGAGCCTTAAGAGCTCTCTTATCTAGGTAGCTAGATCTTTAGTGCTAAAGATTAGCGTTACTAGTGCGTAATTATAGAACTTGTAAGCAGGTAATAGCATTTACAATAACAGAATTAGAAGAATAGATAGAAGAGTTATATTTAATAAATAAGAGGTTAAATCTACACTTAAGAGTTATAAGAATAACAGACGTCTCTAGCGTGCCTATTCTAATTATACAATTATAGCTTGTATACTATATACTACTATTTCTAAGAAGCTTCTCTAAGACAATATTAGTATAGAAACTAGAGATAATCTTAACGCTAGTAAGCGTAAGATTAGCCTTTCTAGGTTCTTTAGAGGTGCTAAGAACAAGACAAAGTACGCGATTACTAATGCTAATTACTAGAAGAATCTAGCTGCCTGCCTTAACTGTTTCTCTATTAGTCTTAACAAAGAAATTAGGCTTAATTAAAGCTTTATTATTAACTAAGTAGACTGCAGCTCTACTATTAAGAATTATACTAGCTAAGAGCGCGTAAGGCTTAAAGCCTATACTAAAGATAGAAGGCCTAAACTTAGCGATTAGCTTCTTTAGGCAAATAATTGTTAAAACTATATTACCTAGATACTTAAAAGCTAGAGCGCTTATCTTCTAGCTAGATTACTTAACCTTCTTGCGCAGGCTGCTCTACTTCTCTTTATAATAGCGCTTCTAGATCTTTTACTTATCTTAAGCTAAGAGTTCTATTAGCAGAACGCCTAGTAGCCTAGATCTAGTAATTGTAGTCTGTAATTAGTAATACAAGATAGGCTTCTACTTATGCTTTGCGTTAGGTTTGCAGAGGCAAGGCTTAGGTAGTAAGCTTAACTACTTCTTATCTAACTTAGTAGAAGTAGAGAGTTAACCCGCAACAGCGTTAAAGATTGTATTAGCTTTTCTCTTTCTAGCAGTAATTAATATCTTCTAGAGAACAACGCTAAATATCTTACTAAGATTGCTAAGGCTTAACGTATTCTTTCTAAGAGCTATAGCAAATAATTAATTGTATTGCTGCTAGCAGGCCTACTTAGAGTTAAACTTCTTAACTACAGCAAGAAAGTTAGTAATTGCAAGAAGTTCTTTAACCTCTAAGAGCTTAAAGATCTTTGCCTTCTAGTAGAGCATTAACTAGTTATTAAACTACTTCTTAGCAGTTTCTCTCTAGGTCTTCTTAAGATAAGCGTAATACTTCGCGCAAACTATATATTGCGTAGTCTAATTAGTAGAAGCAAGTATAGTCTTAAGAGTCTTTACAAGAGACTAGACTATTCTTCTATTATTACTTATAGTCGCGAGCAATAGGTAATCTAGCGTAATAGTGCGTATAATCTAGGTCTTAACATTGTTAATCTTCTTGCTCTTTCTTAACTACTACTTAGACTTATAGTTCTAGCGGGCTATAAGCGTAGTACTATTCTTAGTCTTATAATTATAATCTTGCAAGAGAGTATTATACTTATAGGTAGCTTTGTTGTACTTATTCTTTTAATTCTTAGTTAGCTCTGCAGGAAGAGAAGCTAGAGCTGTAGGCTCTAGAACTAGAAGGTTAGAGAACTTAGGCTCTAGAGTATCTATATATTTAACATCTAGAAGATTAGAATTAATCTCTTTCTAGATGCTCTTCTTATTACAGTGTTGCTTAAGAAGCGCAAACTAGGTGTTCTAGTTAGATTACTTCTTAAGAAGCACACCTGTAGCTATAATAGCTATATCGCAATTACTTGTATCTATAGAGTTAGAGCGTAGAATTAATATAGTAATGTAGAGAGGTAGGCAGCAAGTAAGTAATTGCGCAGAGAGAGGTTCTAATTATAGAACATTTAGAGAGGGTAGAGTAGAAACAAGATTAACTAATCTATCTTCTAGTAAGCTTTAATGCGCAGTAGGAATTAGTTCTACAATTAAGTAGCTAGGCTTATAACTGTTAGAGCTAGAGACAATTAACAATTAGAGATAATTAAGTATATTATAATTAATTTACTACAAAAGAAAGTTAGAATAAAATCTCTAGCTATATACCTAAGAGCTAAGCGATTATGTGTCTGCGATTAAGCGATTACAACCGCTCTCTAACTTTAACAAAAGCTTATATAGTAGTAAGAAAAGATTTATAAGTAATTAATTCTATATACTTTATATATATAGTAATACTTATCTTATACTCTTTTAGAATAGTAATAGTAATAGTAGCTAAGTTTAATCTAGAAATTCTCTAGTTTAATATTATAGAAGTATTTCTTTATACGTACTAAGAGCACTAGCTAGTTATAGTATATAATATACTAGATAGCTTTAAAAAGTCTAGTAAGTATATAAAGCTTAAGCGTGCTCTCTATAAACTAAAAAACTTTTTACTACTTTAGTATAAAGAGCTCTTATATATAGTAAAGAAAGTAAGTTTTATTACTTCTAAAGAAGAGCCTTATCTCTTCTTTAATAAATAAAGAAAGATTCTTCTACTCTTCTACGTTAATAATATACTACTTATATATTACTATACTATTTATTAAAGAGCTTTTTAAGTTACTAATATAATAAAAGTAGTATATAATCTAGAAAAGAAAGATCTAGTTAAATAGTTTCTAGAAGTAAAAGTATTACGTAATTACGCTACTTATACTATAACGCTTATATATAATAAGTATTTAGATAAGCTTACTAAGAAGTTTAACTTAGAAAGTACTTCTTTAAGCTCTACTATACTACTTCTAAGCTAAGAGCTTATAAAGTTAATAGGTAAAGTAGATAAAAAAGTAGTTAAAGACTACTAAGAGCGTATTAGATTACTACTCTATATAGCTATTATACTATAGTCTAATATAGTATACGCTGCCTTAAAGCTTTTATACTTTCTTATAAACCTAAGTAAAGAGTATATTAAAGTAGTTAACTAAGTAATTATATACTTATATAAGACTTACTACTAAACTATTTACTATAGAGCGCACTCTAGAGTAGAACTTATAATTTATAGTAACGCTTCTTTTATAGATAATCTAGAGACTAGACGCTCTTTATAGAGCTACTTTATTATACTTTTTAAAAGTACTATTATTTAGAAAGTAGTATAATAAGTAACTATAATAACTTTAACTATAAAAGTAAAGCTTTTTACTCTTAAGTATATTAGTAAAGAAGTAATAGCTTTTAAGAAGCTATTTTAGAAGCTTACTTTTACCTTAGAAGTAGCGTAGATAATTTTCTATAATAACTAGTAAACTATATACTTAGTAGTTAGCGCTAATAAGTATATAATAATACGCCTTAGATATATTAATATCTAAAATATATAGCTAAGATAAGAGTATACTAAAGAGTCTTTTAGAGTTAAGTACTTAGAGACTAAGAGTATACTAGCTAATAGGCTTACTAAAAATCTATTAGTTTAGTAATTTACTTACTTTAAGAAGCAGTTAAATATAAAGAATATTAAATTATTAGTAGTATTATAAAGCTTATAAAGTATAAAAGAGTTTTTAGCTACTTTTTTTAGAAAGTAGTAGAAAGTATATTTTAAGTATAGCCTTTTTTATAAGCTTATAAAAAACTACTTATTAAAAAAGCTTTTATTAAAGTATACGCTCTAAAGAGTATAGTAAGATAAAAAAAGTATATACTTAGAACTATAATTAAAGTAATACTTTTTTAGTTATTTAAGTATAAAGTTAAAGAAGTACTACTAGTTATTAGTAGTATTTTTATAAGCTTAGAAATACTTAAACTTTAAGATAAAGAACTAAAAAAGTATAACTTTCTCTATAGACGTAAATACGTAACTAAGCTTAGTAGTAATACTTTTATAAGTAACTATAATAGTATTATTAGTAATAGTTTTAGAAAATATACTTCTATTATTATTATTAGAAAGTGCTATACTATTATTTATAGTCTTATTATAGTTAATTTACTTAACTACTAGACAAAGTTTTATAAAGCTTATTAGCACTAAGAAGTTAGAGCACTAGAATAAAACTTACTAAAAGAACGCTACTTAGAAGTAGAAGTGTTATTAGCTTTATTATTAAAGTTAGATTAAGACTACTTAATACTAGAAGTATTCTTAAACTTATTAGTATTACGCTCTATCTTTAAGGTATTAAAGCTTTACTTTTTACTACGCCTTTAGATTATATAGCTATACTTAAAGTACTACTTAAAAGTAGTATTATAGTTATAGATAAGCTTATAAAAGTAAGAGTTCTTAATATTAAGTAGATAACTAGTCTTTAAGTTCTACTTTATATTATAAAACTAATTAACTATATACTTAGTAACTTTCTTTATATACTTAGGTCTAAAAAAAAGTTAGTAAAGCTTCTTAAGCTTAAAAAGAAGTATATATATATATTATTATATCTATAATTACTAATAGCACTAGTAAGGTAGCGCTTAGACTTCTTACTTTTATTAATACTTATATAGTTTTTATAGAAAGAGTTAGTAGCTTTTTTAGTACTTATAAACTAGAAGTATTAGAAGTACACTATTTTATAGAGCTTACTAGTAGTAATAAAAGTAAGCTTCTTAGAGCTATGCTTACGTATAGACTTAGTTACTAAAGCTCTATTATTCTTATTATTAGAATTTTTATTAAGCGCATACTTCTTACTATTATACTTTTTATTATTATACTTATTAGAAGAATTAGTAATATCTAAACTATTAGACTAGATAGAGAGCTTTAGATTAAAGAGAGAGCTCTTTATACTACTTATAATAATAAAAGAATACTACTTCTTTTTAAAAGTAGAGCTAGAGAAAGATAAAGTATTATAAATAGTGCTACTTTCTTAAGAAATAAAAAGCTTACTTAAAACTTTAGTAGAAAGCTTAGAAGTGTTAAAAGAGATAGTAGTAGAGTTCTTAGAAGTAGAGCTCTTAGAACCTAAAGAATCTAGAAATAAAATATTAGAATAAGTATTACTAGTAGCTAAAGAACTAGAAACTATAATAGTAACTTTAAAAGGCTACTTATAAAAATTACTAGAAAGCTTCTAAAAGAGTATAGTAATATTAGAATTATAGTTAGTATACTTTTTCTAAGTAGTCTTACTAGTCTACTTATTATTATACTTTTCTATTACGCTAATAGAATTAGTAGACTACTACGCTTAGTAGATTACTTTCTTTAGAACTATTTCTTAATAGAGCTTAATAGCCTTTAGAAGTAGAATTTTAAAATATTTTTACTTAGTATACTACTTATTAATAAAGCGCTTATTCTTAAACTTAATACACTTAGTTTTAGTAACTATCTTAGCTTTAGAATTTTTATTACTACGCTTTAAGTTACGCTTAACCTACTTATTACGCTTATAATATAAATGCTACTTCTTTTTTATAGCTTAACTAGTAATATAATACTTATAAGTAATCTAGTTATAATACTTTTACTCTACTTTATTTTTAGCTTTAAGATTATAAGCGTACTACTTATTAGTATACTTCTAGGCAGCGCACTTATTATAATATAAAATATTATTAGCTTACTTTTAAGTAACTATATTACTATACTTAGTAAATAGATTAGACTTTTTAAAAGTATAAGTTAGAGTAGTAAATAAGTTATAAGTAGAAGTAGAAGTACTTATAAAACTAGAGCTCTACTTCTTACTAAAAGAACTACGCTTAAAAAAGCTTTTAGAAATACTATAAAGCTTATTTAAGTACTTATAATTATCTATCTTAAAGAGAGTAGCTAGATACTTAGAAAAGTTAGAAATATTAAAGCTTAATAGCTTAGTTTTTAACGCGCTTATATAACTAGAACTTAAAAAAGTTACTTTAGAAGTACTTATAGAGCTAAAACTAAACTACTTATTCTTAGAAGAGTAGCTATTCTTATACTTATACTTATTTCTCTTTAATATAATACTAGAAAGCTTAGAAATAGATATAAAAAAGTATACTTAGTTTAATTAGTATAATAAAGTATACTACTAGAGTTAGTAAGCGTACTAATAAAAATTAGAAATACTTACTCTTATTTTAGGTAAAAGGTAAAAAGCGTTTAGCTAATTAAATAATTTTTAGTAATATTATAATTAGTGCGTATACGCTAAGTAAGCTCTTAGCGCTATATATACTCTAATAAGTATATAATTAGTATTCTTAGCTATAATAAAAGAGTATATTATTACTTTATTAAATATACTAGTGCAGAAATACAGGTATAACGTAGTTAAGTAACATAGTATATAATTATAATATAAGTATATTTTCTAAATACCTTATTTTATAGTAAGTAGTAGTATATATTTTTTTAAAGGTTCTAGTAATTAAAACTAAGCTATAAAGTTTAACGCTTCTAAACTTTATATAAAAGTATAAAAGTAAAAAGCTAGAATTTAGCCTAGATTCTATAGAGAAAAAAGAATAGAAAAGTATTTACGCGTTCTATATACCTTATACTAGAGATATAGAAGCTCTTAGACGTTGTATATATATCTTATTACTCTCTAGAAGCTTTATATAAAAGTAGAAAGTAGAGAAAGCTATAACTATAGAAGAATAGCTACAAACGTCTAAGAACTTAAAGTATTTAAGGCTATTTCTAAAATAAAACTATAAGATAGTAATATATAGTAGTTTACAACTCTAAATTTAATACGTAATAGATATTCTAAGTAGATAGAAAAGTCTTATAAAAAAAGTCTATAAAGAAGAGTTTTATACGCGTACGTACACTAGACTCTTACCTATAGTTAAAAAGTAAAAAAGTCTATATTTAGCTTTCTCTTTTCTTTTATTCTCTTTATTCTCTATATCTTCTATATCTTTTAGATCTACCTTTACATCTATCTCTTAATTAAAACACTAGCCTATAATAATAAGAATAATAATAATAATAATAATAATACTAATATATTAGACTACCTTCTAATATACCTCTTAATCTACTCTCTCTTTAAGACAGTACCTCTATTAGTTATCTTAAAATATAAGTTAAAAGAGATTAACCTTAATACCTATATTAAAGATGTTAAGGTCTATAGATAGGTATTAAAGAAGGTAAAGCTTTACTTTCTCTACTTAGAATCTAGCTTTAACGTTTATAAAGAGCTTAAATACTATATTAAAGATAAGATCTTTAGTATAAAGGTCTTTATTCTTAGTAGTTTCTTTAAGAACTTAATAGGTAGTAGTAGCTCTTCTAAGTATATAGAGTACTCTAAGATATAGTACTAATATTAGCTAGCTTTTAACTACGCTAGATAGTATAACTAGCTATTACCTACGTAGACTAACTTTGTAAAATATATATTATTTACTCTCTAATACTATAACTAGATACTATTAGTACTACTCTAGATAGCTAAGCTACTTAAGCTTTCTATATAAGCTTATAATTAATAATAATAATAACTACAAACCTATAACTAGGCTAGTAATTTAAACAAGGTAGATAACTTAGATAATAAGATAGCACTAGCTTTATTAATAAGCTTATAATAGAATACGTAATAAAACTAATAGACTTTAGAAGTGTTTATAGTTAGGTTAATATATTAGAGTAGCTAGTAGAGAAGTATAGGCGTCTTTAAGATTATTCTAGAATATTTAGACTAGCGTATAGAGGGAATATATAGCTCTTTTGTAGTACTATAGACTTATTACTACTACTACTAATTCTAGAATTTTCTTAAGTATTTAGGTAATTATAACTATAATAGAAGCAGTAGTAGTAGCAGCAGCGCTTACTTTTAAGAAGAATTACGTATAATATAGTAGTAACTACTAGATATTATCTATATATTATTAGTAGTAATAAATAAGTTAATATAGATTATAAGTCTTTATTATAAAGTTATATAAGAAAGAAAAGTAGTGTAAATAGATAGTAAGAGGCGTTTAAGTTTAGACTTAGTTTTAATAGCTTAAAAGTTTATTTATTTATTATTTATAATATAGTATAATGTTATAAGACATAACGTAGTAGGCCTTATCTCTAAGGCCTAGAGAAGAAGAGAGTATATTATAACTACGTAGCCTACTCTTATAGACTACTTAAAAAGTATATTATAGAATATACCTCTAAATACTTTTTAAAAGTATAGCACGTAATTATACTAGTATAGATTAAGATAAGCTTTTAGAAGCTTTACTACTTAAAAGAGCTTTCTAAGTAAGCTTATAATATAATAATTTATCTTCTATTTATTTCTATACTTCTAGATATAATAGTTAGCTTTATACTTTATATAGTAATTATACTCTAACTAAATATAGTATATACTATTTTAAAGCTCTTATACTTTTTTATAAATCTAAGTAATAAGTATAAAAAAGCTATAGAGTAAGTAATTATATATCTCTACTATACTTACTATAATATAATCTAGTATAGTAACTATAATAGGTCTAATTTAATAATTACTAAAAATATATTCTTTACTAATAATCTAGAGATCTACTAATTATCTTATAGATATAATACTATATTATATAAAGGTATAATTTTTTAAAAAGCTATAAAGTAAAGTATAGTTACTACTTCTACTATAGAAGTAAAGCTACTTACTTTTAAGTATACTACTAAGAAAGCTATAGCGCTTAGACGCTTTTTTAAGAAGCTAGCGCTTAATCTTAAAAAACTCTAGACTATTTAGTATAATAATTAGTAGATAATTAAGCTAGTTATTAGAAAAAATAAGTGTATTAATACTTAGCTTAGATATATTAATATCTAGAATATATAGCTATAGTAAAAATATACTAAAAAATTATTTAAAGTTAAGTATTTAAAGACTATAATTATACTTATAGATAGATTAACTAAATTACTTACTTAATAATAGTTTAAGAAGTTTAAATAGCTACTTAACTTATAAGATTTATAATATTTAATTCTTAAAAAGTAAATAAAGTAAAGAGATTTTTATTTAGACTACTACTATAAAAATTAATTATACTTAAGCTAGATCTTAGTTACTTTAACTAGCGCCTAGTTATAGAGAAGTAATTACTAATAATTAATATAAGTATAAAGTAGATAAATTACTAAACTTTTCTACTAAACTAACTTATATAGCTATCTACTTACTAACTACTATAGCGCTAATCTCTTTAATTATAACTCTTATAGTTATTCTTATTAAAGGCTAGCTTACTATTCTAGCTATTTTTAAAGTTCTTAACTTAAGCTTATAAATAAGTAGTTTTAGTAGCTTAAGTTTATATATAAATTTTAAGCTATATTTAATTATACTTAGTATATAGTAGCGCTTCTACGTGCTTAGCCTTAGCTAGCTAACACTAAGTGTAGTAATAGAATCTATTACTTATAATACTAGATATAGAGCTATTAGACTAGTAACTATATAGCTAAGAATTATAATACTAAAAATAATTATTACGTAGCTAAGACTAATAATTATACTACTAAGACTAGTAGTTATACTACTAAGACTAATAATAACTATACTAATTCTACTACTAATTCTATAGTAGCTAATTTCTAAATTAAAAAGCTTATAGCTAAAAAGTTAGTAGTAGTAGCTACTAGAATAAGCTTTAATAATAATATTCTAAGTATTATAGTATTAGATTAAAGACTATAAGTAAATAACTTTAAGTAGAAATTATAAGTAGAGGTATCTAACTACTATTTATATTAATCTCTTTTATTCTTTTACTTAGTATTATAAACTTACTATAAGTACTATATTAATTAGAGTTTTAAAAAGTTATAGATAAAGTACTCTTTAAGCTTTTCTTACTTAAGAACTTAGAAGTTCTATCTAATAATTTAGCTAGTATTTTAAAACTACTCTTAGCTTTTTTTTTCTACTTTTTATAAGTATAGAGATCTTAGTAGAGCTACTTATAATACTTTTAAGTATTCTTAGTACTTTAGCGCTATTATTAAGTTAGTAAAAAATTAAAAAAACTAAAGAAAAAAGAATTATAAACTTACTTTAGTACTATAGTAATTTACTATATCTATATAGTAATCTTAAAGATCTTAATTAGCTAAATAGTAGTTATAAAAGTTATAGAATAAATAATATATAACCTAGTAGAGCTACTTAAAGTAATTAAGCTCTAGAATAAAATTAAGAAGTTACTAATAAATATAGCGCTTATACTAAAGACATTAAGAAGTATTATAGTTAGATAATACTCTAACTTACTTATATAAATAACTAGTATATATTAGATATAGATAATCTAGAAAAGCTTTAAGTATAAAAGCTTTACTTTTAAAGTTTTTAAAAGAGTAACTATAACTATAACTTTTACTTAGAAATGCTTACTTCTTTTAATTTTAAGTACTTTAGTTCTTAATATAGTTAAATTACTAAAGACTTAAACTCTAAGTTTAAAAAGTATTATTAGTAATAAAAATACTACTCTTAGAAATAGGCTTAATAGTCTTTTAGATATTCTTATTATTAAGATTATTAAACTAAGAGCTTTTATAACTTAAGTAGATATATATAGTATATAACTTTAATTACTTATAATTTTTATAAAAGTTATTATTACTAAAGCTACTAGTTACTTTAAAGCTTTAATCTAGTTAATTATTAGAATTTATAAAGCTCTAAGATAGTTAAGTATTAGAAGTTTAATTACTTTATATAAAGCTACTAGAGAATAGACTATTAGCTACTATTATTTTAAAAGAAAAAGATAAAAATTAATTAGTAGTATCTTTAAGTTAAGTATAGTAAAAAAGTTAAGTGCTTAACTATAGAGCGCTATTAAGTAAAGTACTATTATACTAAGCGCTATTATACTAAGTACTAGCTTATATATTATAATTACTACTACTAGAGATATTATAATTAGAGTATAAAACACTATTATAGTAGAAGCTAGAGCGCTAGCGCTTATAGCTAAAGTTAGAGTTAGAAGTTAGATTATTAGACTAAATTATAATAGTTAGCTACTAATTTAGATATAAAAGTAAGAACTTACTATAGTAATAGAGAAAATAAAAAAGTAAGTAGAGTAGTATATTAAGTAAAGTAGAGAATTAAGCGTAGAACTTAAGAGCGCTAAAGCTTAAAAGCTAAAAATCTTAAGTAGAAGAAATAATTAAATAAGTAGCTTATTAGCTAGTTAGCTTAAGTATCTTAATAATATAGAAGTAAATAATTATAGTAAAAAAGAGAAGAATTAGAGAACTTATTATTATAAAGTTTCTAATTCTAGTTTAAGTGTATACCTATATAAGTAGCTAGCGTAGCTTATTAAGCTCTTAATTATACTATAAACCTTATCTAGAAGAAACTAAAAGCCTAGATCTTACTATTAGAACTATTTCTTACTAGTTAGATACTTAGATTTTTATAGCTATTAGCTATATTTTAGACTATTATAATATAATTTCTAAACTAATAAAGTTAATTTCTAGGCTATTAAGCTTTATTTAAATAAGTAAGAGCTTACTACTATTAGTGTTAAGTATAATTAAATACTTAATTAGACTATAATCTACTACTAAGCTCTAGATTCTTAAGCCTAGACTCTACTAGAGTATACTAATTATAGTAGATTTAATAGAATTAATTTTAGTAGAGAAGATTAATACTTTTACTACTTTAGAGAGTATATTAAAGTTAGAGAGTAGTTATAATTAACTAATTATAAATATATAATTACTTAGCTCTTAGATATATAGCTAGAGATTTTATTCTAACTTTCTTTAGTAGTAGAATAATTATAATATACTTAATTATCTCTAATTATTAATTATCTCTAGCTCTAATACTATATAAAACTTCTAAATAATCTTATAGCCTAAGAACTCTATTAGAATTCTACTATCTAGTTATATAGAGTATTATATAATAACTAATATAAGATCTATCTTTACGTAGCTCTTCTTACTAGTAGTAAAATCTTTCTACTTCTATTTCTTTATTAGAATTATACTCTTATTCTTTTTATATATATAGTTTAAGATAAAGTTATTTCTTACTAGTATAGACTTTATATAAGCTTAAACTTTTATTATATTTTAGTTTATTAAAGAAAGTTATATCTTTAAGAGTAAGTTTATCTATAAAGATATATATAAAGCTTTTAATATAGTCTTTAGAGTAAAACTTTCTTTATCTAGTAATAAAGAGTTAGTAACTAAGCTAGTACGCTTATTCTACTATATATAAAACTCTATCTATAGTGTATAAAAGATAGTAGAAGAGGTAAAAGAGAGTTTCTCTCTATTTATATTCTATTAGCTATAGAACTTATAGAACTTAGTAATCTAAGTAGAGTTATATTTCTAGCTAGTATCTAGATAGAACTTTATAAGAGCTATTATATAAAAGCTAAGAAAAAGAAAAAAAGTTAAGATAGAGAAAGTATAGAAAGTTAGAGAGATTAGATTATATATAAAGAATTTTTATACTTCTCTACTTATTTTCTTAGCTATATATACTTTCTACTAGCTTTTATTTTTTTTCTTATATAAGCTATCTCTAATAATAGATTCTATATCTTCTACTACTTATCTAAAGTCTATTTCTAATACGCTTTCTTATACGCTATCTTACTACTTTAGATACTCTAGTAGTATCTAGTTAAAGAACTCTACTAGTATCTAAATTAGCTCTAACTAAAGTAAAAAGTTAAAAATAATATATATCTAGGCTCTTATATAAAGCGCTAGATATACTTTCTAGAAAGCTATATCTTTATCTTTTACGCTACTTATAATAGTGTTCTATAGATTAAACTCTAACTTCTAAAGCTATATTATATACTAAATCTATATAGCTAGAAAGAGAATAGTATTTATATTTTAGTTCTCTATCTCTCTATCTAACTTAGCCTAAATATTCTTATTATATAAAGTTCTAAACTTCTTAATATAGTTTTCTAGCTACTAGTATAGCTTATTAAGTCTACTAATAACTATATTTAGTCTTCTCTTCTACTTATAAATAGTGTAGATATTCTATATTTATATAAAAGTATATACTTTCTCTTTTACTATAGAAAGATATATAGCTATTATAGTAATATAGTTAGCTAGATTTATATAACTATATAGTTTATCTTATATTAACTATAAAAAAACTCTTTATCTTATTAGTTAAGGCTTTATACAAAGTAGATTAAACTTACTTTCTACTAAAATAATACTTTTTTAGATAGTATTATCTACTAAAACTTAATTCTTTAGTTTATAGTACTAGTTCTATATATATAGTAGTTCTTAAACTTAATATCTAGAATAATACTTTTTATAAAAAGGTATTGCGCGTATAAGAGATATACTATTTTACTACTATAATTAGACTATATATACTAAGAAAATAGGCTAGCTACTTTAATAGTATTTAGATACTATTATATAACACTAATTAAAGTACTAGATAATACTTCTATATATATTTATATAATATATTAAGAGTATATATCTATTCTAGTATATATCTTAATACTAAACTCTTTAAGTTTATTATAGCTATCTATAAACTATATAAAGTTTAGTTCTAGTATAATATACTTTTCTCTTCTTCTCTATATATCTTTTCTACGCTAGTTTACTTTTTCTAGATTTAGTATATAATAGATATAAAATATATAGTTTCTTATAATATAGTTTCTTTTTAATTTTAAATAAGTATAGAAGTAGTCTTTACTAAACTTATTAAGAATTTTCTTTTTTAATTTTTTCTTATATATTCTCTATATAAGCTTATCTACTACTATAATAGTCTTAGGCTTTGCCTAAGCCTAGGCTAGAACAGAGAAGGTATAGGTAAGGTCTAGACTTGCTACACAAACCTCTAGATTCTGTACATAGCCTCTTAAGTTCTAAGCCTTATAATATTCTATTAATACTTAGTATATTCTAACTCTAAGGCTAGTCTATAACATTTATAAAGCTTCTTTCTTACGCACTATACACAAGTTTAGAGATAGACTAGCTAGGCTTAAGAAATAAAAATAGCTAAAGACGCAACTCTATAAGCAATTCTAAACTAACTATAATAACTAACTTAAGACTGCGTAGAAGACTACGCCTTATTCTAGACGCTCTAGGTCTAGAATAAATACCTTACCTAACGCCTTAAGGCCTTAAGTACGTAGTTTAATACTATACTCTTCTCTAGTAATACTCTATAAAAGAGAAATACTGCTTCTACTACAGAGGTGCCTATTAGTAGTTTTAGCGCTAGTATAGACCTTCTATTTTCTTTTTCTTCTCTACTTGTGTGCGTAGATAAGCGTAGGCCTCTTTAGATAGAGGAGCGCTTTAGAGGTAATAAGGCGTACTTCTAAGCCTAGAAGGTAATAATTAAGTATAAGCTAGCGATAGACTAAGAGTTTCTAGAGAATAGAAAGTTATAGTTTATATTTATTAACGCTAAACTATTACCTACAGTCTAGCAGTAAGTTGCTCTATACTTTAAGATAGGTAGGTATAGTATCTAGAATCTACTAGAGTTTCTTAACTACTTATTATTCTGCTATAGCGACGTCTATAGTAAGAAGTAGGCTCTAGTGCGCCTAGACTACCTGCGCTAGAGAAAGCGTTAGTCTTTTATAGAATTCTTTATTACCTTTAGCTAGACTTTAGCGTAGGTAGGTAAGCTCTACTAGGCTAATAAGTATAAGCTAGGCTAGCTTTACAACGCCTTAAATAATTGTATAAAAGAGGTCTCTATAAACTAGAGCGTATTACGCACTAACTACAACACTATAGTTCTTGCGTATAAGGCTATTGTAGTTAACCTTAAGATAGTAGAGATAGAGTCTACTTAGAAGTCTTAGCTCTATTACTTTATATCTATAGCGCCTTAGAGGTAGAACTATAATAGTAACGTTTACATAGTAAACGTAGAGGCAGTAGGCACTACGTCTAGAGGCTCTTATAGAGGTCTAGCTTCTAACTAGAAGAACTAGATTTCTATAGATATATTTAGCGAGCGTAAGATAGTAGGTATCTATACGTAGTGTAGGCGCGTAGGCTACTATATAAGAGTGTGTCTAAACGTAGCTATAACACGCTCTGTTATAATATAATTAGTTAGTTTAGATAAAAAGAAAGTATATTTAGAAAACTAACTACTTCTAGAGAGAGTCTAGCTTAGAGGCAGACTGCAGTTATATTAGTAGAGAAGTTGCTAACACGTAGCTTTAATGCTTGCTTAGTTAATATTAGCTAGTCTATAGATAAGAGCCTATTTTTAGTATTCTTGTTTCTAGAGAGCGCTAAGCAGGTGTAGGCGTTAGTTAACTTAGAGTGTAAATGTTTCTACGCGATTAATAAGGTAATTACTAGAAGAGTAAGTACCTAATTTCTTAAATTAACTCTATAGTTACTGCGCTAAGTAGTAGGTTTCTTATAGAACTTTATTATCTTGTAGTTAGCTATAGTAGAGTATAATATTAATAGTTAGCTAACTTGCCTTATTATCTATATAGTTCTAAACTTACATTATAATATTATTCTAGGTAAGCTATAGATACGCTAGAAGAGCGTTGTTCTTAACGTTCTATAAAGCCTTCTTACTATAGGTTACGCTAGAGAGATAGTAGTGTACAAGTGTAATTAGACTCTAGAGTAGCTAGAGATTATAATAATTAGTGTTAAGAAGGTAGCTAAGGTAGTAGGTTATAGAGCGCGCATTTCTAAGTATAGAGGCGTAGTTCTTATTATAAGTATCTATGCTCTTACTTATACTCTATATTAGTTCTACCTCTTATTAGAAGGTATTTAACTCTTTATAGAGCCTAAGCTAAGTAAATTGCTACCTAAGTTAGCTGCGTTTTGCAACCTCTTTAATAAGAATAAGGCTAGTAGGCTACTCTCTTACTAGAGCTACCTTAATTATTATATTAACTTATCTATAGACGCGCACAGCTGCGAGTAGAACGCGCTATAGAGCCTCTTATATCTAATATTGCGTAATTAGCTACTAGAGCTGCGCGTGTAGCTTATAGACCTGCTTAATAAAGAGTAGATCTAGGCTAGCTTCTCCTCTACTAGGTTACTAGTTCTTCTAGTAAAGAAGGCCTCTAGAGGTTAGCGCCTCTGCGTTAACTACTATAGCCTTAATAAAATTATAGTTATAGATTACTACCTACTACTCTTAATTAAAGAGACGCTGCGTATGCTTTTAGAGGCTTATTAGTTTACTAAGATTAACGTTTATACTATATTCTATAAGCTACGTGTAGCTAATAGTAATAAGGTAAAAATAGCGTTCTATACCTAATTTAGGTTATTTAAGTAGCTTATCTACTCTTTTAGTCTAACTAGTATACCTACGTTCTTCTAGTAGTATATTAATAGTGCGCTAAAGAAAGCACTAGGCGATTTCGCGACAGCGTACCTTAACAACGTTTTAATCTACTTTAGAGAAAGTAGAGCTAACTACTTTACTAAGGTAAAATAGGTCCTAACTCTACTACGTAATACCTAACTTAACCTAGACTTTAAGAAAAGTGTGTTTGTAGTAAAGAAGGTCTACTACCTTAGTTACATTATTAAGGCGGGGCGCGCTATACGTCTAGACCTAGATAAGCTCTAGGTAGTCTAGAACTAGCAAGCGCCTATAATAGTAATAGGTATACGTAGTTTTCTTAGGTTTGTAAACTTTTATTATAACTTTGTCTCTAACTTCTCTAAGGTAGCTGCTCTTCTCTACTAACTTATAGAAAAGGCTACCTAGTTTAAATAGAGACTAGAGAAGAATTAGGCTTTCTAAATATTAAAGTCTACATTTATTATAGGCTTTATTCTTTGTTAGTAGAACCTCTCTTACTAAATAATTATTAAGACAGACTACTTAGGCGTTACTCTAGAGGGATGTCTTTCGCAGTATATTAAGAGTATTCTATACCTAGTTACTTACTATTTAGTAGCTCTTACAAGCAAGAAGCGTAACTATACTATTTATAATAAGAAGTTACTTACTATAGTACACTACCTTAAGGTATAGATAGCTAAGCTTACTAGCGTACACAAGCCTTTTAAGATTCTTACTAACTATAAAAACCTAGAGTACTTTACTAGTATGTAAGACCTTAGTAAGCAACAGCATTACTAGGCAGAGTATCTCTCTAAATTCTAGTATATATTGCGTTATTAGCCTAGGCGTCTTATAGCGCGCTCTAATATATTAAGCTACTATAAGTAAGACTACGTAGAGAATTCCTACTAGTTAACACACGTTATAATACCTATCTAGATCTTAGTAGATGTAGCCTAGGTCTAGGTAGAGAATGTACCTCTACTAGGCTCTTTAGTGTTTCTTAATCTCTACATACAAAGCCTATAGAACGCTGCACTAGTAGAGAATTCTAGCTATATTAAGAGATAGAGAGTAGTTTATCTAGGTGCGAGGGCTTTTCTGCCTAAGGCTAATATAACTTAGTAAATTAGAGACTACGCTATTAGCGTATATAGTACACTACTTTAGAAAGGCGTTTTATAGCTACTAAATTAGAAGCTACTTACTATAATAGTAATCTAGAGAGCCTACAAGTTAGGCCTAGTAGAGTATCTAGAGAAGAATGTTACTTTCTACTATATACGCTAAAACTATTACTAGAATAGTATATTAAGCAACGTTGCGTATTATATTAGAAATTACTACTACTACGCTGTCTACTTCTCTTAGAAGAAGCGCTAAAAGCTATTATAGCCTATTCTAGTAGTAGATAGGTACTAGTAGCAGATCTTAATAGACTTTATAATAGAACTACTAGCCTGTAATAAGACCTTACTATAGTATCTTTTAGTTATTACAGATTGCCTGTTAAAATTTATCTAGTTAGAAGTAGTTTCTTCTATAGCTTTAGACTATATTGCGCAGGTATTCTACAACTACTAGTAGCGTTTTTATAGATTTCTCTTAGCTCTTATTACAGACTATAGCTCTAACTAGTTAGAGGCTTTCTAGACTACCTTATATAAGCTTATAAAGGTAGACTAGCTACTCTTAATATTACACTACCTCTAGACTAATAGAGGTATAGAGCGTATAAACTAGAAGGTATAGGTAGTACTGCGTGTAATAGTAAACTTTAAATAGACTAACTAGCCTAATTACCTTCTAGCGTGTTAACTTACCTTAAACAACTATAACTTAAGCGTTATAGAGGTTAGCCTAAACCTACTACTTAATAGATATATAGTAGAGACGCTATAGTAGGTTCTACCTTAGAAGAGGTCTACGCATACCTCTAAGAGCTGCGCTATCTAGTTTATAGAGCACCTAAAGTCTAGGCTTAATCTAGCCTAAGCTATAATTATTTTTACCTAGTAGTAGTAATAGAAGGCTATAAACTAGTTGCGCTGCTCTACAGAGTAATTTTAGGTTAGTAATAGAGTATAGTTCTCTATACGTAATATTAAGACAAACTAGCTTAGTAAGAAATTAGACTAGCTCTAAGCAAAGTACGCTATAATAGTAGTGCTATTCTCTCTTATAGTTACCTTAGACCTACCTAGAAACCTATATAAGACTATCTATATAGATCTAGTAGAGTAGGCAGTAGTAGATTCTCTGCTAAGCTAGCTACTAACAGACGTATAACTAGAGCCCGCAGTAGACTTATATAAGAATAATAAGAATTTGCGTAAATAGATAGTAGAGAAAGTTTTGTAGGTAAAAAATGCTCTAGGTTAGAGCTAGTAGAAGGTCTTAGTAAAGTAGACTAGCTATATTACGCTAATATAGATTAACCTACTTAAACTCTTTAAGACTAAGACGCTAGATTATTTTAAAGCTAAATATAAAGACGCGTGTTTTTACAATAGACTAGTACGTTATAATAAGAAAAGAAAAGGTATATAATAAATTTAGCTTTAGGCCTATAATAAAGAAGTTAATTTAATAGCCTTTAGCCTACGCTATCTAGTGCGCACTATAAATCTTAAGAATAGTAACTCTACAGGCACTATACAGACCTAGACTAGAGGTACACAGAGTCTACTTAGTTATCTTCTATCTTATAATAGATCTACTTATTAGAAAGACTACTACTTATATTAAACTACTTATTAGGCTCTAAAATCTTTTTCTTAATCTTAGAAAACTTCTACTCTAGCTACTATTATAGGTTCTTCTTAGGTAGAATTAGATTCTTCTTAAGTAGAGAAGGCTTCTTCTTAGGTAGAAGCTACTTCTAGACGCAGCTAAAGCTCTAGAGAGGTAGCTCTAGAATAAGTTAGCCTTTAACATAGTAGTGCGTAGAATAGTTATTATATAGTAGCAGAGAGGTCTCTTGCTTAACAGAGCTTTAGCGCAGAGTGTTACTACTAGAAGTTAATAATAGCAGAATCTAGAAAAGGTAGGCCTCTAATTTAGCCTTAGACTTAGAGTTAGACAAGAGCTAGCTAGACAATATTAAGATATAGCGCTAGAGTTAGTTAGAGGTAGAGAAGTTAGTAGATAGAGCAGAGTCTAGAGCTAGTCTAGAGTTACTAGGCTGCTTAGCAAAATTCTCTATTAGCTTATTCTAGTTCTACTTAATATTCTTATAGGCTTTAGTGCTATAGTAGACTATATCTATATAAGGCGCTAGAGAATTCTGCGCAGAGATAGGTACTAGAGTACTGCGCTTAGAAGTGCTGCGCTGCTTATATATAGTAGAGAGAGCTTACGCGCTTAAGTTTAGAAAAGAAATAGCGCTAGGCTAGATATTAACACAATAGTAACTATAGTAGGTAGTATCTCTAGTAGTTTAAAGGCAGTTATAAGAGGGGTTAGTATAGTAGTTAGCGCAGCGCGTAGAGACTCTATACTTCTTATTATCTAAGTTATATTTATTCTTAGGCTAGTTATTAATCTAGTAGGCTTAGTAGTAGAAACTAGAGCTGCTTAGAGGCAGATAGTCTACTTAGTAGCAGTGCTTTAAGGGCGTGCTAGGTAGAAGTTAGTTCTAATAAAAGTTAATATATAGATAGTGTAGAGAAAGTTAGAGCCTATACTATAATCTTACTAAATATATTCTTCTACTACTAAAACTAACTACTAATAACGTTTAGAGCGCTGCTAATAAAACGCGCAAGATTATTTAAATTATTTAAGCTATAACTAGATACTATAGAAATAACTATGTTCCTCTAAGAGAGATTAAATAGAGATATCTAGTTATTAGATAGACGTAAAGCCTTATACTAGTGTTAAGTAGAGAGTTTATAAGAGGTAGCTAGACTAGAGCCTTACTTAGCTATAGCGAGAGTTAATTTAAAGTAGCAGTAGAGAACGTAAAAGCGCAGCGCAAACTTTAGTATAGTTCTAGTTATAGACTATATAGTACTATATATCTCTAGATCTATAATGTAGGCGTTCCCGCGCTTAGTACTCTGCTTAATATAGTAGTTCTAATTGCAGAACGCGCAGCGCAGCTTAGAGTTAATAAAGAACTTAAGCATATATAAAGCGTACTTTGCCTTATAATAGCTATAGAAAGAATATAAAGAGTCTAGAAGAAGTTAGCTTATAGTCTAGACTCTTAAGAGAACCTAAATAGAATAAACTAGCACTAGACTCGCACTTATACTTTCTAAACTAAGAGAGTAGCGTAATATATAGAATATATAAGTAATTCTTAGAGTTAGCCTTAGCAAAGTTAGAGTTATTAGAGTTGCCTTTAACTTTGTACTAGTCTAGGCAGCGCTGCTTACTCTATTATACGTTAGTTAGAGCATAGTCTAGACCTAATTAGAGCTCTTACCTTAGAGTTATAGAAGAAGCTGTGCCTAGAGAGACTAGTTAGCTTTCTTAGATCTTAGCCGCTAGAGGCGCTAGCGGTAGTAATACTAGTGCTACTATTTTACGCGTTAAGAGAACTAGCTAAAGTAAATAGCACTAAGGCTGTAAGCTAGGTAAGAATAATATAGAACCTTATAATAAGAGGTGTAGACGTAGTCTAGAACTAATAGGTTTTTAAAAGAGGTAAGTATAGAAGTTATAAAGTAAAGAATTTAGAGTAGGTTAGAATAAAGATAAGTTGCGTTAGAGTGTAAGTAAGGCCTTAGATAAAAGCTGTGTTATAATTATAAAAAATTATAATGCAACCTTAGTCTAGATATAGTTTAGAGTTATTGTAACTCTATGCGTAGGCGTAGTAGAGGTTATATAGGTAAAATTTTTATATAGTCTAAAAACTCTATACGCGCAGACCTACTCTTACGCGTTGCCTATTAGGCCTATAATCTTAGCGTAAAGGCATTCTCTATAACGCTGCGCTGCTTTTCTAACTAATATAATAGAGGCAAGTTTAGAGGTATGTAATAGTCTTAGGCTTTGCCTAAGCCTAGGCTAGAACAAAGAAGATATAGGTAAGATCTAGACTTGCTACACAAACCTCTAAATTCTGTATATAGCCTCTTAAGTTCTAAGCCTTATAATATTCTATTAACACTTAGTATATTCTAACTCTAAGGCTAGTCTATAACAACTACTACTTATAAATCTATACTTATAGCTCTTTTCTTTAATCTAAGCTAGAACTATATATAAATTAACGTTTACTTTAAGATATTATAGCTTTTATCTTTAAGCTTCTTTAGTATTTCTTTATTATAAAGTCTTAACTTATAAAAGAAGTACTATATAAGCTACTTAAGATACTCTTCTATCTCTAGTTCTATTTTTTTCTTTAACTTCTACTTCTTTAGCTACTTCTTAATTATATAAATAAATATATATATTTAGCGCTTAGTATTTAGCTAGAATTTTAACTCTTCTACTATATAGCTTATACTATATAGTTTAGTAAGTTTATCTCTATAGAGTTTTAGGTTAATAATAAAGTATCTAGCTAAAGATATTAGTATATATACTATATAAAATAATATTTTATATACTAAGTATAGTAGTATTACGCTCTTATATAAAAGTAGTTAAGGTAGTAAGTTTTAGGTAGGTAGAGATTTTAATTTTTCTGCGGGGCAAAAATAATTGTTGCACGACCTCTTGATTTAGTCCACCGTACGCCGGGGTCGTGCCGTCATCGATGGAGGGCGCGACTCGCGACTTCTGGACTTTTTGACCCTCTAGCAGCCCACGCCCGTCCCAACCCACACGGCCAGCCATGTCGTCCAGCTACACCTGCACAGCCTGCTCCAAGGCCCTCTTGAGGTCCTCTACCTCGCTGCTCCAGGTACACAGCCACGACCCCTTCCCCAAAGCGGATAATTGACTCTGGTAGCGAACGAATCGAGCGTCTCTGCGCCAAGCACGTCGAACAATCTCCACCACCTCACCCACCGCCTATCATGCCTCGCAATCGCTGTCAGCAGATGTCAGGCCCGAAGCGATCAAGAAGCCGCATCCCGCTGTTGTATCTGGCGTGACGGGCCTCGCCCAGAAGCTGCGCGAAAAGGCGCCACTCATGACCGAGACGTACGTCGCATATGGCGCAACACGGGACCTCATCAAGGAATGCACAAAGCCCGGTGAATACAAGATACCCCAAGCGCTGCTAAAGCGGGGCGAGATACCCGTCGACGAGAACGGTGTGCACCTGGGCGAGGCCGAAGGATGGTGGTATGACAGTAAGTACTCACAATGAGGATACCCAGGCCTTTTTCGCTAACACATTCTGCACAGCCCTCGGACTCAAGCCAACCTTTTCGAATTGGGCCCAAATCACCTTCATCCACATGTACATGCTGCAAGTCCGCTTCCGCATGTTCCCTCAGTCACACGCGCCAGTATGGATCCAGCACCTCACCAACCAAGCCTTCTACGCCGCCGAGGACAGACTGGTCATATGGCACAAGTTCAACGCCAATTCGCTGCGTCAGAAGCATCTCAAAGATATGTTCTCGCAGTGGCGGGCGGTGCTGCTGTCGTATGACGAGGGGCTGATGAAGGGCGACGCTATGCTTGCGGCGGCTATCTGGCGTAATCTGCTCGGCGCGAAGGAGGATGTTGACTTTGAGAAGCTGGCCCAGATTGTGGGATATATGCGGAGAGAGCTTAAGAGGCTGGATAGTGCTACGGACGATCAGGTGGCGGATGGGACGTGGACGTTCCGTGGTAACCCCGGAGACGAGGCGCCTGTTGTTAAGGCGCCGAGTAGGATGATGGCGGCTGAGACTTCGAAGGCATGAGGAACGAACGGTATGAAGGCAATGTAAGAGAAGAATCATGTATCAACAATGTGTATATATCTTATGAGAGATGCGATATGGAATCAGCCTGTTTACGCTCTTCCAGGCTTCACTCATGCCCCTGCATACTCAAGCTCAGCGCCTTCTGCAACTCTTCCTCGTCCTCATCCACCCCAGCCGAAGCCCGCCCTTTGCCTTTACTCTGATGGTGCGCCTCTAAAAGACTTTGCTTCTTGACATACGCCATCACAATCTCTTCTTCCGTCTTACCCTCCATCGTCTTCTCCCCTCGGTGCTGCGCCTGGTATTCACCTTGCGTTGTGCCTGCGACATGGCCAGGATCATATGAAGGGGGTCGATGGGCGCCTGGCGATGCATCACTCGTTGTAGCTGCCATTTGCTCCGATGTTCCTACTCGCTCCCTATCGAGCTCTTCCCATCCATTGTCTTCGTTCATCTGACGCTGTTCTTTCGGACTTTGCGCCATGGCTTGCTTCAGCTGTTCTTCGTATTCCAGGGCTTCTCTTGATAGTCGCTGCGCTTCGACTTCGCTGGAAGCCATGGCATGGAGTAGTTCCTCACTGGATTCCGCTTCAGCGCCTGCGCACGGCGTATCTTGTACTGGCTGGTGGATAGACCCGCTGGTCTCCGCCGCTCCGAGCGGTACTTCAAGTTCGGTATCCGTAGTTTGCGAATCGTACTCCGAGGTGAGTGTGGCACTTTCGAGATCTTGGATCGAAGCATCCGCAGACCAGACTGAATCCGCGGTAGACTCATCACCCGCCTTCCCCTGCCGCTGCGCATCCAGCACATCCTTCATCATCTCATCAAGCCCATCCTTCCTCTTCAAATACTTCTGAATCAACCCCCACCTCTCAACAACATCCTCCTTCTCCTCCTCCCCACTCTGCACCCACTCCTGATACCCCTGCGCCGTCCTACTAGTAACAATATACGTCTGCACACTACTCCCAAACCTCTTCTGCACTTCCTTATGCACCCCCTTCATCATATGACTCGGTATCCCAAACAGCGCCGCCCCCGGCTTAGCTATGAACCCCCCAATCCCCTTTCCTACGCCCTTGAAGAAACCACTGGCGCCTTCTTTCTGGGCACCTTTCCAGGGCTGTGTGAATAGACCGGTGACGCCGTCGTACCAACCGAAACCGAATTCGCGGCCTATGGCTACCATGCCAGATTTTAGGTCAGAGACTTTTTCTTGGGGGCGCACGGTGGTGTCGTTCCAGAGTTTGGGTGCGTTGTGGAAGCCTTTGGTTATGCCGACGGAGAGTTCCATGGGGGATTGCACGCCGGCTTTTACGATGCGTCCGAAGCCTCTGCTTGTGCGTAGGCCAGTGGGGCGTAGCATGTCGTTGTCTTTGCTCGAGCTGGATGCTACGCTGGGAGTCCGAGATACCGGAGTGGGGAGGTTGGGGGTGGTCTGAGAGCGGGCAAGCGGTTTCTGCTCCATTGCACTGGGATGGGGGTGTTGTTGTGAGCTTGGTGAAGCGGAGCTCTCTCCTACTAGCGACGACTCGCTCCTCTTTGCGGCGTTTCGTACTGATGTGTCAGACTGCTGTCTACTAGGTCCAAAAGGAGCCTGTACAGCCTTCGCCGTTTCTGAAGGCATCTCAGCTATCCCCATACTCATGCTGCCCAACGTTCTCAGTATTCCCATACCGAATCCAGAGATTGGCTCCAAAGGACCCTCATCAGTCTCATACTCCTGTGCCCTAAAGAGCTTGAGGTCATGGAAATCCAAAAGACCGGCATTAGCCAATGTGCAGGCGGCAAAAGCGCTCAGTCTGATTTGAGTGCGTTTGATGCGCCACACGGCTACTCGAGATGGTGCAAGGTTGCAACGAAGTCGGTCGGGATCGAGATACTGGTGGAATGACTGAGCGCCCATGTCGCAACCTCGTTCCGTAGCGATCTTACTTGCAAGGTCTTTGGCACGCTCGAGACTTTCGGGCTTCAAGCAAAAGTTGATGGCATCTGCTAGTTTGTCCGATGTGAGTTGTCGGTAAGGAATTGGATCGGGGCCGGCACCAGCTCCCGCGATCATTGCGCCCCAGAAAGGTTGATCGCCGAAAAAAGGTATGACTAACGTAGGTCGGCCTGAAGTAAAGTCAACAGGTCAGCTTCTCGTTGGTCGGTTGCTCAGTAGGCACATAACTCACCTGCTGCGATGCCTGCCGCTGTAGTCCCTGCACCACCATGATGAACGACGCATTCGACGTGCTTGAAAAGCCAGTCATGCGGCACATTGCCTAACATGAAGACGTTCTCAGGAACGCGAAGTTCTTCCGCACCCATACCTCCCCAACCCTTAGAAAGCAGTACACGTCTTCCGCCTGCAATCTTTTTCGTGGCCTTAAAGATGAGTTCCGTCATTGCGTTTGGATCGTCCAGAACAATACTTCCGAAACCAATGTACACCGGCGGTGGTCCATCGTCGAGGAACTTCTGCAGCTCAGGCGTAGGCGTGTAATTAGAGGCCAGATTCAAGAAGTAGAAACCAGAGATGGATGTGTGAGAGCCCCAGTCCTTCGGTTTCGGGATCAGAGCTGGAGACCAGCAGTATGTGTGAGGAACTTTGAGGCGCTGGAGCATTCCTGGGGCCCAGATCATACTCACGGGCTCTAAGCCGAGGCACTTAGCGCGAAACCGGTTGATGATGTCGCCCAAGCCTTGCCATGAGAGGGCTTCGATCATAGCGTAGCTGATGTAGTTGGTGAGTTGAGTATCAGCATTAGAAGATTGAATGTTCGCCAGAGGGTGGGGGAAGGCCTGGGTGGGAGAGTATGGCATGGTGAACATGATGTGAAGGGGTATTCCCAGCTTCTCTGCGCAATGAATATGTGCGAAGCTCGGTGGGTTGGCAATGATACAATCCGCGACAAAAGGGAAAGAACCGGCGTCGTTTGCGGAGCGATCTGAACCGTGGTCGTCGGACATCCCATCACCCGTTTCGTAGCACGATCGCCAGCAGCCTTGAATGTATTCCGCGACATCTCTTCTTCGGCGACCGACATCTCCGCTGGCCAGACTGCGGAAACCTGGCATCAACCCAGGATTCTTGACCATGAAAGCCATCAGCTGAGAAGGGTCGCCACCAATGCTGAAGAACTCAAGACCGTTCTCTTCTACAAACTTCTTGAATGTAGGATGAGTTGCCAGACGTACACGATGGCCATAGGTCTCTTTCAAGATTTTCCCGAGAGCAACAAAAGGTTGCACGTCTCCGCGCGAGCCGACGACCTGGATAACCACATTCAGGGCTGGGGGTGGAACTCCTTCTTTACCTCCTAATGAAGGTGGGATGTATGCAGGAGGAGGCGGGCTGCTGTCTTGAACACTCTGAACGTGTTCACGTAAAGCTGGAGTAAAGACTTGGGATAAACGTCGGTTGAGCTGGTTGATGCGGATATTGACACGGCCGTCTTCGGTGACGCTTGCGCTGGTGCCTAGGCCATCTTTTTCGTTCCGGATCTCGCCATAGATGTCGCCATATGGAGGAGGCGGAACTTCCTCGTCTATCGCATCGGAAGTGATGAGGTCAGTCGTTTGCAAAGGGGTGTCGTGTCGCGTTGATCCTGCGGTTTCAGTCTGGACGGCAGAAGCAGCGGCCTGTGCTTGTTGAAGCATTGCATGCTGCGCATCGGTACTCGATATAGAGTGTTCATCTTCTAGGTGAGGTTGCGAGGTCATGGCGTCAAGGAGAGAAAGCAGAGTGCACAGTTCTGGCCGTCCCAGGTAGGTACGGCATCAGTAAGTACTTCATGGTCGAAAAGCGGCTTACGCCCTGGTGGAGGCATCGCATGAGTGCACTCGTATATACCAGCCCTCACTGATGCTAAAGTCGTCTTAGTGGTAAGCATTGTGCGTGTGAAGGATGCGCATGCGTTCGCGAGAGGCTGAGGGAGGACCAATTAGGCAGACCTTGCGAGCTGAACACGGGAAGTTGGACCCCGTAATTACGTCATCACCATCAACAGCCTCCACGGGCACGTACGCATCACCCAACTGCAGAACCTATGCCATGATTGATGGTTTATCAGGAGAATCTTGCGATTTCCAGATTTTTAGCCCAAATGCATACCGAGAACTAGTGCGTAACATCAGACCAAACGTTGCACGATACCGAAAAACAAGCATGTCATAGCCAATGTGCACAGCGCGTCCCAAACACCATGAACGCTCGCAATCGCACCACCAGTGAAATCCGCCAGTACACCTGTGGTAGTGCTCGTCGGCTGTCCGAAACCGCCGCTACCGCTGTTGATAGAGTTGCCGTCGTTGCCATCCGCGGTAACAGATGCGGTGATGGACATCGATCCCTCAACCACAACGACAGGTGTTTCTCCAGGAGTGAGTGAAACCTCGATACCACTAACTGTCGTCATGGCGCCAGGCATCAAAGTTTGCCCGTTTGGTAAAAGCAAGCCTCCACCATTAGTCGCAGGAATGAAAGAGAACCCAGGAGGAAGAGCACCCGGAGAGATCGTTGTACCACCGATGACTACGCTGCTTGCTGCTGCATCAATCGCGATCGTTGTTGTACCAGCAATTAAAGCGGAAGAATCGCGTGAGATGGTCATAGTGCCGATGACGGTCACCTCACCTGGCTCCAGTTCCGACGCAAGCTCACTGACATTGACGGTAGTTCCATCTATGACCACTGTAGATGGACCGGGTGTCTGAGTTGTTTCCAGTAGCGGAATGGTTTGGGTGCCACCAATGACCACAAAAGAACCCGAACCGCCTCTTGAGATGGGGATGTTATTGATGGTGGTTACTTCACCAGGCTCGAGTTCAGAAGCAAGCTCGCTGATATTGACAGTCGTCCCGCCTACGATCACTGCAGATGGGCCAGACTCTTGGATTGATTCCGGTAGCGGAATCGTCTGGGTGCCGCCCACGACCACGAACGAAGCCGACGTATCTCGGGAAATGGGAAGGTTGTTGATGGTAGTGACTTCGCCCGGATCCAGTCGTGTAGCGAGTTGATCAAGATTAATGGTCGTCCCGCCGAGTACGATAGGTGCTGGTGGAGTTGTCGGAATCGGTGGAGGAAGCCCGAACGTCGCACTACCATCTATGACAATGAACGAAGCGGAGGTGTCGAACGAGATTGCAACATCGTTGATGTTGGTTTGCTGTCCAGGAACGATCATACTTGCAGCACCGCTTATCATGATACCCGAGTGAGACGGCTCAACTACAACAGCACCAAGGCCCGGTAGAGACATGGTCTGCAGTTCGCCCGGACTGAGAACCGTCGTGGTGATTGGAGGATTCACGGGTAACGCAGGTATTCCACCTGGAGGTCGCATAGGTACTCCTGGTATCGGTCGCACCGGACCACCAGATGTCGCTATTGAATTACCTGGAGGCGTACCCTGAGGTAATGCAGGAGCAGTGAACTTTACCGATGAAATTTCCGGTCTGCTCGGCTGATCGGTGGGAGCGGTAGGGGCGTTATCCGAAGGTTTGAGTTTGGTGGATGCGGTCTGGGTATTCAGCATAGCCTTACTAGAGGTACTTTTGTCTGATTAGCTACATACAGCACCGTTAGGGATTTACTGCTCACGTGGGCTCTGCCAAGATCGGCTGAAAAGTAGCTGGGATGAGATAATTATAGTCGAATAGTGTCGAGGCAGTGATCGCGGTGAGCGTAATGGTTTCAATAGGTACCGGCTCCGTTGTAACGTCAGTATAAGTCACCGTGAATGTCGAAATCGAAGTCGAGCAGGTTATCTGGGGCTCGGTCGGGGTTGGTATGGCAGAGATAGAGCTGTTAACAAGACCGGGTGTTCTATGCTGTATCAGTTTGTTTCTGGTCTAGCCAGGAAGAACATACGTGAAGGACACCGCAGCAGTCGTTGCGATAGAACTGTTGACAGAATGGGGTGTTCTATGCTCTATCAGTAGGTTGCTAGCCTTGCTAGGGGAAAGCCTACGTAAAGGACATCGTAGCAGTCGTTTCCGCCCTTTTCTCAAGATTCGCACCGGTCGTGTGCCGAACGTCGTACACGGTTCTGGTCAATGTTGTGCCGTTGCTGAATGGAGTTATGTAGACAAAATAAACCCACCCCTCAATATATGTTTCGGTGGTTGGTTCACGTAGCATAGTATCGGTAGTAGTCGCATAGCTGAAGGTTGAGATGAGTACACTACATGCTGAATTTATCATGGGTGAGGGAGCAACATTCGCAGCAACTCCAGGGTCTACAATCTATGAGTCCAATTGAGCCTACAGGGTATCTGGCGAACCGGGAACTTACCTGAATAGAGCAGAGCGACAAAGCTGATCACTATCGACCAGTATTGTGAGTACATGTTGGCTATGGGCAATCGGAAGGTGGAAGGTGCAACGTCGTAGTGACTGTGTTCATCGGTGTCGATTTTATTATATCCACCTAGGCGACGGTAGGCAGTGTGGCGAAGCAGACTAGATGCGATGCATTCTTTGCAATAGTCTTGACGATGAATTTGCTACGCAACGTTGCTCAGCCTCGCGACTGGCCCCCAACAGTAGTCTGGGCACGACAGTTGTGGTTGGTCAGAGTGCGCTGCATTGTCTTAATCTGGAAATATACAATAACCTTTGATTGCATCTGCAGGAAGCAAAATTGGGGAGTTCTGCACAGCCTGCCAATCATCGGGTTGTGCCTTTGATTGCAGGGAAGAACACAGTCAGCAAGTTGGAAGTTCGGTTGCAGTCCAATATAGGCTCAATGATACAGGTAGAGTACTTTCCTGCTACTTTGCGCTCAGTCCTAGACACATGCAAAAGAGCGTTGTTCATCTCAGCCTAGAGCTTTTCGCAATATGGCAGGAGCGCTCTCACTTGCAGCATCGGGTGGCTGGTTTGGTAATGACGGAAGCTGGTCGACGTGCGTCTCTCACACGTTGCGAAAGTGTCCCATGCTCGTGCTGACAATGATAGGTTCCTCGTTCATGTGGGAAGTCCACCACAGACATTCAACGTGTTGCCTGCAACACAAGCTGCAAACATCTGGCTTCCCATCGCTGATGAGTGTATGAGGCTGCAGAACGGCTCGGCTTCGTGTGGCAACTCTCGAGGTGTGACGCCTTTTCAACAACGTCCGAGTCCTGGGTTTCAAGCGAATATGTCGTCAACCTGGAAAACCATTGGCCTTTATGAACTCGGAATGGGAAGGATCCACGAAATCAACGGGAATGGCCTCCAAGGATTCGACAGTGTTGAACTGAACGACTTCACAATGGAGGGTCAGGCGATCACCGCCTATGCCTCACCCGGTTTCTGGATCGGTCAGATGGGACTATCGCCATTGCCACTGAACTTCTCAGAGACAATAAGCTCGCCATCTTTGATGTCAGCCCTCAAAGATGAGGGCCATATACCCAGTCTATCGTATGGATATCAAGCTGGTGCTTCGTATCGCAAAACCAGAATACCCGCCAGTCTCGTTCTCGGAGGATACGACCTGTCACGCTCGTCAGAACCCTTGACGGTCGACATCAATTCCGATCTGTCCAAAGCTCTTACAGTCGGACTCCAGGATATCATAGTGACCGATTCGCTGAACGGAACACTTTCGATGGTTGATAACGAACGGATACTAGCCCCGATCGATTCGTCCATTCCAGACATGTGGCTCCCCAAATCTGTTTGCGACCGCTTCGAATCTGCATTTGGCCTGGAGTATCATGAAAGGTCTGGGAGGTATGTCCTCACAGATTCGGCCAGGGATCGACTCCGGGAACTCAATCCCACCTTAGCGTTCACCATCGGTACCAACGCTGTCACGGGTGGCAACACTACCATAGTCCAACTTCCATACGCGGCCTTCGACTTGCAGGCAGGATATCCGATTTTTGCGAACGCGACGAACTATTTCCCGATTCGAAGAGCTGATAACGAAAGCCAGTATGCTATAGGCAGGGCGTTTCTACAAGAAGCCTACATCGGCGTTGACTTCGAGGCTGGCACATTCAATGTCAGCGCAGCAAAATGGGACGACGTAAAGCCTGAGATTGTAACGATCTCAGGTAAGGATAGTGATAACGGAGCGGCTAAGGAGCCAGGCCTCTCGGGTGGTATGATAGCTGGGATCGTCCTTGGCTGCGTGGCAGCGATGTTGATTTGCGCCGTATGTATATGGTCTGTGGTACGGAAATCCAGGCGGATGCGGGAGCCAGATACAGCGCTGGCAGCTGACAAGGGAGCGCACGACGCGCTGTATTCAACTCCACAGTTGGCTGGTATGGCTTTCCACGAGCTCCCCGCTAAGCACGGCGATAGCGAACTTTGGGAGGCAGAAATGATACCTGAACTGGGTAGTAATGAGTGTGCGCACGAATTGCATCCGGACTGCGTTCGGTGAGGGACGACTGGTGCCGGATGACGCCTGCCAAATGAGCGACGCGCCAATGACTAAGCACGCTAGCGCGTTAGCTTCCAAGGCTGTCGCGCCCCCGGAGCGCTCAACTGTACACCACCTTTCTCTCGACATGTCATTTCTCAAAGAACATTGGAACAGATAACCTCTTCTTTTCCCCACAGATCACGAGCAATCAGCGCACTTGTCAGCCTCGTATTGCATCATACATTCCTTTTTTACACTGTGGTCCACCGGAGAGGAGTGCGTAGGTCTCTCCTTTGCGCCTAATATATAAAAACTTCATTCAGTTGACCTATTGAAGCATGCGTAACCATCATGCGTAGTATTGGTACTACCTTCACGCTCGGTCAATCCCAACTGCTCCATGATTGGATAAGGCAACCTCGACTAAACACCCGTCTAGACTCTGTGAAATGACAGGAAGCGATGGATGAACACTATGCGGCAGGTTGCGACTCATCATAAGTCTTTCACAATACAACCTCTCCGACGGCATGTGAACAGAATCATTATTTTTCTCCTGATCAGCGCAGCCCGTCACACAGTCCCAACGCATAACAATGACCGTCGACCCACACACTCTCACGCTGTCCACCGCTCTCGAAGCTCGCTATTCGCCCTCTGGTGAGAAGTGTGCTATCTGCCAGGAGTCATTAGAGGACGCGCCTCCTGTCTACGATCCAGCAAATGAGCATACATCCGATACAGATGGTCAGGCTGACATGGAAGCAGTCGTTACGAAGGCCTGTGGCGACAAACACTTCTTCCACCGAATTTGCATCGAATCGTGGTGGAAGTCCGGTAACCCTCATCTAAACACTTGCCCTATCGATCGTACACTTTGCTACGGCGACGTACGTGTACCCCAGGAGCCTGTCAACCTTCCTACGTATACTACATTCCCAGGTCATGACCCACATGCACACGGTACCGTTCACCTAGGACGTCTTTCAGCTGATGATTTGAACTTCATTACCAGCGCACGAAACGAGGCATTCATCTCAATGCTCACTCCGCATCAGGTCATTACAATCGGTCCACTCGTGGGCAATCTGCTTGAAAGTGCAATCGAGACTGTGCAGAGACGTACATCGGAGCTTGCTAACGAAGTTACGATCGACTGCTACCTGGATGCTCGCGACCTTGCGGAAGGGCTGGCCACAGGTTACATCACGCGCGAAGATATAGATTTGGCCAACAGCATCGCCGAGAATATAATGATCACGGCTGTGAACCGTAGCATTGTGCCGGTTGGAGCGGGGGAAGGTGTGCAGGCTCCTTCCACTGCCGGTCCACATATTTCTGACGACATGTTTGGGCAAACGGTAAGAACTGGAGCCGACGAAGCCATTCCTAACCCCCAACGTGATCAACTCAGCCACAATGGTTCTGTGATTCACAGGACTGTACGCCTCCAGCTACAAATGCACGGGCCACAGCATTACCTTGATAGTATCACTCATATGGTTGGCTTCTTCGACGATGACCAAGATGATTCTGGTGGGGGTAACATGGGTTAGGATTCTGTTGACGAGGCTGGTGATACCATCAATGCCAGCTTCTTCGAACCTCACCATTGAGATCATTGTAGATAGGCAATGGCAAAAAGAGTATCCATGCGCCATACGTGTATCGTCTAGGTGAAGCTGAGTCGAACTGTGAAATCGTCTCCAAGGCACCCCGACGTCTACGTCGCTTTCTACAAGCGTGCGCCTTGCCACAAATACTAGCCACCGTACCCCTGAGATTTTCCGGATTTATCCATCGGCTCTTATACCAGGTAGAAAGGGAGGTTAATAGCAACAAGGCAAGCCGGTGGGGAACATGCGCAGTTCACACACGGCTCGACTCGAGCTGACAACCCCACCCCGCCACCGCATGCGGCAAAGCGCCAGATCCCGCTCAGGATGGCTGGCTAGCCTCCCAAATAATCTCAGCACGTCACGAGCACGAAAGCAACGCAAGCACGGTATTCTAAGCCCGCAAGTGAAATCGCAAAGATCTCCGACTATTTCCATCTCTTGCAGCTCCGATGGCCATGGCCCCTTGGATATGTCTCCACTGAAGCGTCCGAGTGAGGATGCGGAGCATGAGGATGGGCGCCGACCTGCACCACGAACGCCGAGGATTAGAGCTTGTAAGTTCATGGACCGCGCCCCACTTCATTATTGCTTCTCTTTTTTTTTTCTTACAATGTGTTGTTGTAGGTGCGGAGTGTAAAAGACACAAGATCAAATGTGAGCCTGTCGACAATGAAGCGAAATGCGCAAAGTGTTTGCGCAGCGGGACGGAATGCGTTCCTTATAATTTGAATCAACGGCTTTTGGATGAAGATGCGGCGTAGGTCAATGTCACACGTGCTCTCTTTACCATCGCTAAGTTCTTCAGTTGGAAATCAAATGCGACAGCCGAGTTGTCGCAGCTGCGCTCTGCGGTGCAGCGTCTGCTGCAGCACAACAAACTGCCCGGCTTGGATAGTCCAGTTAGTCAAGACACGCCGCCGCATTCAGCAGGACGTACCATGACCATCAGCCCGACAAACGTCATGTCGGAGAGCGGACATGCGACGTTCGTTGTTCCGCCGCCCATGGATATGACGAGAGATACCTCTGTCGAACGCGAGTCTGGAGAAGAGTCTGGCTTGGTGACAGCGCCCATGAAGAGTTTATACGACCTTACCCGGATCCGGAACCTTCGGAGTAGCGTGCGATGGAAGCCCAATTCCAACTCTGTGGAGGAGGACTTCATAGCTCAAGGCATTGTGTCGTTACCGGAAGCTGAGGACCTGTTCAGACGGTATATGCAGGACATTCGGCTTTATCTCTGGGCTGGTGTACTTTTCCCGTATGACTCTCTCGATGCAGTCCGTCGCCAGTCCACTCTTCTCACTGCGGCTGTGCTCACCATCTCCGCACTACACACGCCTGGTCGAGACGAAGCATTGCAGAAATGTTACAACATCTTCGTTTCATTAGTCTACAGTGCCTTTCTCGCTCGGCCTCAGAATCTGGATGACATCCGCGCGCTGGCTCTTGCCGCTTTCTATCTCTCGAATTTGAGCTGGAAGTTGGCCGGCCTGGCTGTGAGGAACGCCGTGGAGATGAATCTGCATATGTCGTACCAGAAGCTGATGCGAGGGCATGAGGACCAGCGCGATAACGTGCGTCTATGGTACGCATTGTATGTCTGCGACAAACAGTTCAGCATCGCATACGGGCGACCATCTATCGTCCACGAAGACATTGCCATCAAGAACATTGAGAATTTCCTCGACAGTCCCAAAACGACCCCAGGAGATATCAGACTGGGAGCTCAAGTTACTTTGTTCAAGATCCTGACAGAAGCATACATTGCCTACGGCAGCGATCCAGAGCAACCGCTTACAGAACCCGACTTTCAACAGCTCCGCCTCTTCAACTTCGCCATCGAACAATGGCGGCTCGCATGGCAAGCCCGATCCGCCGACAGCCCATCCATCGGATCCTACCCATCGAAAGGCGTGGTACTATACTACCACTTCGCCCGATTCCAACTGAATTCCCTCGCGCTGCGTGCTCTCCCACCACCCAGCGCAGCCACATCGGAATCACTCTCCTACGACCGCCGCGAAGCAGCCAACATCGCCATTACAGCCGCAACCAGCACCCTCACCCTAATCTTCGAGGAGCCTGATCTGCGCAAGGCCATGACAGCAGTACCCATCTTCACGCACACCATGGTCGCTTTCTGCGCTACTTTCCTGTTGAAAATGGCAAAGACCTGGGGTGGCATGGCACAAGTGCAATCGCCAGAGTGGGCAACCGAACCCGTTGGTCTAGGTCTCAACTTTAACATTAACCAAGTCCTATCCTTATCGCGGCGCTCCTCTTCTTTTCTCGCGAAGGTGGCGGAGAATCTGAACGAGAAACATATCACTACGCATATCGTGCAAGGTATCAATGATCTGTTGAAACGACTGGATGTTGCGGGTACGCCGTCGGGGTCTGTGACCCAGGGAGGCTTTCCGGCTGCTTCGCCTGCTGCCACGACTGTGTTTGATCCTGTCAAAGCGGCTACGGCGCGCAATGATGAGGGTGTGGATGTGACGGCGGGGAATGAGTATAACATGTATGATTTGATTGGTTCTTATGGGTTTGGGTTTGACGAGACGTTTTTGGGTCAGGTTGCGCCTACGAACTTGGATTTCTGGCAGACGGAGCCTTTTTGATGGGCGGTATGTATTCGTAATTCGGAAGGGAAACCCTCTCGCCCTATGTTCCAATGCACTTGAGGGTCTTGGGATCCTTGTGACAATAGACTCCACACCTACCTTTACATTATATCACTCTTGAGGTTGTAGCCCAGCCAGGTTTGGCGCTCCTGATTATTCCTACGTCACACCTCCACTCAGCCGACACCTCGCATCCAATGTTGTTATTCGAACGTGGTAAAAGGCGGCGGTATTGGGTGGTGAAGGTGAGCGCGCGGAGCTTGCTGGGAACTCGGGCGTCGGCAATGGTGATGTTTGGCGAAACGAGCTGCAGTTTGCTACGTCGATGGGATAGGCAGCAGCAGCGATTGCTATGGCGGAGCGGGTATGTAGGCAGCTACACAAGTTTAGCTATGCGCAAGGCTGGACAAGGCTGCTCGAGGCTGAGGCCGATGCTCTGAGCTTCCGCGCGCGCTCGTGAGGGGAAGCTGCGACGGCCGCCGGGGAAGCTCGTGCTCTCCATCGAGACGGTGACAATAATAGCAACGAGGTTTCTAGAAGGATATTATGCGGTGTCGCCGGCGAGACAAGCATCGTGTGAGTGCATCGACAACGTCGCGATTGTTCTGCCCCTCGCTACTAGGCGTTGCCGGGGAAGGCGCGTTTGGCGGTGAGGCGCAATTGGAAGGCGCGCCCCACCGTGATTGGCTTAGCCGCAGCCTTCTCTGCGTTTCTGCCGCTCTGTCTAGAAGATTCTCGAGCTCCACCAAAGACTATATCAGCCCCAAACTCGACTCCTCCCACTACTTTTTCTTCATCGAATTGCTCTCTCCCACTGCCACTACACAGACATCGACGTCGCTCTGCTTGCTCTTACCCACGCGCATTAGAAGAGCTCAGCAACCGAACTACCCCGCCTAACTGTACGTCTTCCCCACACTCGCCCACTCGCCTGTCACGTCAGCCTAGTACCATTGAGCCCGGACTGACTCTTCTCCCACAGCTCAACACCCACACAACCGCCACCATGTCTGGGGAGACCTTCGAGTTCCAGGCTGAGATCTCTCAGCTGCTCGGCCTCATCATCAACACCGTCTACTCAAACAAGGAGATCTTCCTGCGAGAACTCATCTCCAACGCCTCCGACGCCCTCGACAAGATCCGATATGAAGCCCTCTCAGACCCAAGCAAGCTCGACAGCGGCAAGGATCTCCGCATCGACATCATCCCCAACAAGGAAGCCAAGACCCTCACCATCCAAGATAGCGGTATCGGTATGACCAAGGCCGACCTCATCAACAACCTGGGTACGATCGCCCGCTCAGGCACAAAGCAGTTCATGGAGGCGCTGTCAGCCGGTGCCGACATCTCCATGATTGGTCAATTCGGTGTTGGTTTCTACTCCGCATACCTCGTCGCCGACCGCGTCACCGTCGTCTCCAAGAACAACGATGACGAGCAGTACGTCTGGGAGTCCAGCGCCGGTGGCACCTTCAAGATCACTGAGGACACCGAGGGCGAGCAGATCGGCCGCGGCACCAAGATCATCCTCCACCTCAAGGATGAGCAGATGGACTACCTCAACGAGTCCAAGATCAAGGAGGTCGTCAAGAAGCACTCCGAGTTCATCTCATACCCCATCTACCTTCACGTCCTGAAGGAGACCGAGAAGGAGGTCGAGGATGAGGACGCCGCCGAGGAGACCACCGAGGGCGACGACAACAAGCCCAAGGTCGAGGAGGTCGACGACGACGAGGAGAAGAAGGAGAAGAAGACCAAGAAGGTCAAGGAGTCCAAGATCGAGGAGGAGGAGCTCAACAAGCAGAAGCCCATCTGGACTCGCAACCCTCAGGACATCACCACCGAGGAGTACGCCTCATTCTACAAGTCCCTCTCCAACGACTGGGAGGACCACCTTGCCGTCAAGCACTTCTCCGTTGAGGGTCAGCTCGAGTTCCGTGCCATCCTCTTCGTTCCCAAGCGCGCTCCCTTCGACCTGTTCGAGACCAAGAAGACCAAGAACAACATCAAGCTCTACGTCCGCCGTGTCTTCATCACCGACGACGCCACCGACCTGATCCCCGAGTGGCTCAGCTTCGTCAAGGGTGTCGTCGACTCTGAGGACCTTCCCCTCAACCTGTCCCGTGAGACCCTCCAGCAGAACAAGATCATGAAGGTCATCCGCAAGAACATCGTCAAGAAGACCCTCGAGCTCTTCAACGAGATCGCCGAGGACCGTGAGCAGTTCGACAAGTTCTACTCTGCCTTCGGCAAGAACATCAAGCTCGGTATTCACGAGGACTCGCAGAACCGCGCTTCCCTCGCCAAGCTGCTCCGCTTCAACTCCACCAAGTCTGGTGAGGAGCAGACCTCGCTTACCGACTACGTCACCCGCATGCCTGAGCACCAGAAGCAGATGTACTACATCACTGGCGAGTCGCTCAAGGCTGTCCAGAAGTCGCCCTTCCTCGACACCCTCAAGGACAAGGGCTTCGAGGTTCTCTTCCTTGTTGACCCCATTGACGAGTACGCCATGACTCAGCTCAAGGAGTTCGACGGCAAGAAGCTCGTCGACATCACCAAGGACTTCGAGCTTGAGGAGTCCGAGGAGGAGAAGAAGGAGCGTGAGGCCGAGGAGAAGGAGTTCGAGGGTCTCGCCAAGAGCCTCAAGACTGTCCTCGGTGACAAGGTCGAGAAGGTTGTCGTCTCCCACAAGCTTGTCGGCTCACCTTGCGCTATCCGTACCGGCCAGTTCGGTTGGTCAGCCAACATGGAGCGTATCATGAAGGCCCAAGCTCTCCGTGACACATCCATGAGCTCGTACATGTCTTCCAAGAAGACTTTCGAGATCTCGCCCAAGTCCGCCATCATCAAGGAGCTGAAGCGCAAGGTCGAGGCCGATGGTGAGGATGACCGCACCGTCAAGTCCATCACCCTGCTTCTCTTCGAGACCTCGCTCCTTGTCTCTGGCTTCACCATTGACGAGCCCGTCCAGTACGCCGAGCGCATCCACAAGCTTGTCTCCCTCGGCCTGAACGTCGACGAGGAGGTCGAGACCGAGCAAGAGAAGACCGAAGCTGCCGAGGCACCCGCAGCGGCTGGCGAGAGCGCCATGGAGGAGGTCGACTAAGCGCATCGCCCGTCTTGACTGGTTTTGAAAAGTTTGGTCGGCGCTCTGATATCCCTTTCATGTGTCATGGCTTTCTTTCACTTTCTACACCTCACTTGCATGGTACACGAAGCTTAATCTTCGATGGCGTCTTAGAGTGGTGGTACTTTATGCATCACGAGTAATGGATATCCCGAAATGTATCTTACGTAGACTTGCCTCTGGGTAGTTTTCATGAATGATGAAATGTTCAAACAATCTTGACTGTGCTTTTGATGTGGCTTTTGCTTTTGTGGTGTTGATGCATGGCCTTTATGGTCAACGGGGCTGGGCATCGTCCACCGTACCAGCTAGCCATCGACGGTTCAAATCTACTCGCGTTCTTCCGTCATCTCTCACTAGCTTTGCGCTCTGTTTGAAAGATGTCAGATTTGACAGATGCCAGTTTGGTGTTGCGACGCATCTCACAACGTCAGGGTCCAACCCATGCAACGGCGATCGTCCCGTGTCCGAAAAACAGGAATCTCCACAAGCCTGGGCCGTTTCGTACCTCCACAACAGCAGGGATGAGAGGCGTGCATGACGTATGACGGAGCCGCGTTCAAGATGTCTAGAACGCGGTTTCTTGGTACAGGACCATAGACTACTAGATTCTGCCCTCCCTTTTCGCTGTCATTACGATACTTTGACGTTCCAGCACCAACTTCCTGAAGCTTACGTTGTTGTTATTTCGATATGTCGGCCGTAGACCAACTCAAGCAGCAGAATGCTGCGCTGCAATGTATGTTGGTAGATGATGTAAAGGACGGGGGCTAATGCGCGCTCAGCAAGTGTTGGAAACATTTCCAAAGTCGCTGGATCGACCGCGACGAAGCCGGCTTCTACGACTCCGGCAAAGACAGCGACGTCGGCTAGTAAAGCTACCCCTGTGAAGAAGCCTGTTGCGACAGCTACGGATACCGCAGGATCAGCTGCTGCGCCAGTAAAGAGAGTACCGAGGAAGCTCAATGCAACGGGCGCGTCGGCTTCAACGCCAGTAAAGACCACGCCTGTGAAAGCGACCCCAGCAGCATCTTCAACACCAGTAAAGAAGCCCGCAACCGCTGCTTCAGCAAGCAAGCCCGCCTCTACCACCACACCCGTAAAGAAGACGCCCGTCACCACAGGCAAAACACCCGTCAGCGAAGCCTCCAAGCCCGCCCGCCAACGCACCCCCCTCGGCACCACGAAGCCGCTGCCCATACGCAAGAACCCCACAACCGGTGCCGCGCAATCGCAGCCCGCAAGCGCAGTCAGCAAGGCGCCCGTGAAGAAGACAACAACTGCCGCAGCATCATCTCCCGTTGCAAAGACCACTCCGGCAGCGAAAGCAAGCCCCGTCAAGCGCACACCCACCAAGGTAAACCCCGACGGCACAGCGCCCACCAAAGTAAACATCGACGGTACCTACCCAACCCCTCTTGACGTAATCTTAGCTCATCCCGCTCCAGGCCAACCTACTCCTCAGTCTACCATTGCTACCGCGAAGAAACAGCCGGGTATCGTGGGTAAAAGTGTTAATACGGCTACGGGCACGCTGAATAAGACTGTTGGGACGACGACGGGTGGTTTGAACACCGTTACCGATAGTGCTACTACGGGGCTTAATAGCACCGTCAATGGCGTGACGGGGTACGCGGGCAAGGGCCTGGATAAGTTGCCAGGTGGTGTGGGAAAGCCGGTCAAGCATGTAACTGATAATGTGGGTAAGACGGCGACGGGCGCGGTGGATAACGCGTATTACACTGTTGGGTCTGCGACCAAGGGGCTGCAGGGCACGGTTAGTAAGACGACGGGGGCGATTGGTAGGGGTGATGCGAAGGGGACTGTTGCTGGGGCGAGCAGTGGTGTTGGTATGTTCTCCTTTTTCCCATCTCATCTCTAACACATCTTCGTCGATATGCACTTGTTACATACGTCTGAACGCCCCTACTAACACCACCACAGGCAACACAGTAACAGGCGTAGGCAAAGGCGTCGGCAACACCGTCGGCGACGGGCTCGCAGGCCTAGGCAACACTGTCGGCGGCCCTGTCGGCGGCGTCGTCGGCAACGTAGGCAAAGGTGCTAACAACGCTGTTGGCGGCATCACCAGCGGCGTCGGCGATGGCGTTAGTAAGCTCGGCAAGGGCGATGTGATTGGTGGTGTGGGCAGTACACTGGGTGGTGTAGGAAAGGGTGTGGGTGGCCTGCTGGGCGGCATCACGGGGTATGGAGAGGATAAGGAGAAATGAAGGTGCAAGGTTGAGAGGTGGTTGGCGGGGGTTGAGGAGCGTGATGAGGAGGATGAGGGTGTGGAGGAGTTGGGGGAGGGGCAGGAAGAGAAAACCAAAGAAGAAGACGCCAGAGAGGGCGATGGTGTGCGGGAAGAAGGAGGAGAAGGGGAAGAAGCGAATGTGAAGGCTGATGTTGTCGAGGAGGAGGGGTTGAAAGCAGATTCCGTGCATGGCGGAGGGGATAGGGATAGTAAGGAAACCTGATATTATCGCACGTATGTATGTCTATGTAAATTGTTATCCTCATTACTTTTAGCTTACCGACATCTCCTCTACGTCTTCCCAAAGCTGTCTGATGCTCTCTCTCCGTTTCGAGCGGGAAGGTATGCAGGCGCATATCCCCTATCTCACAATAGAACCCAACGCCATATTCCTAACCCACCGGCAGAAACGGCGTTGTGTTGCACAGCCTAACTAACGCTCGCCCGTCCCTCGCTTGGAAACAAGCCACAACTGGCACGAAACCTCGCGCTGATCACTTTGGAGAAATAACGCCGAATCCGCTCCTTCTGCGGTGGCATATATTATACGCGGTATACGGTGGTGCGGGACTGGGTTTGGGACCTGAGTTCGGGGGGTGGTTTTGTTTTGATGGGATTCGATGGAGGGGGTGTAGTTGGGTCTTGAGAATAAGGGGATGGGATGAGATGTTGGGGAAAGGGTGGAAGTGATGATGCGGTTGGTGGTATGGGAGGAGGGCAAGGGAGAATGAGGGGGAGCTACCCGTGGATATAAGGGCTAGTGGAACGCTTTGTGAGGCATTTTGCGGTAGACTTGCAAGTCTATACCACGTTGCCATGTTCAAGTCGTATGCACCGTATGTGAAAAAGGTCGCTGGTACTTAATCATCCACGCTACCTAGGTATCTCACCCTACCTAGGTAACCCAACGAATTACCAAGCTCCCCATCCGGTTACCCAACGGCCCTTCCCAGCACGCCTAACACACCGGGCTTGGTCAAGAAATTGAACCACAAACCTGCGCCTCTTTTTGCGTCGTCACCTCAGCCACTAACCCAGCACCACGATCGGCGCTTGCCCGCTAGCCATCTCGTGTTCCCAAACGCACTCACCCAGAATTGTAATTATTCGCGAACTGGACTTTCGGAGTCTACGCCGGTCCGCGGTGTTATGGGACGCAGGTCTAAATGGCCCGATATACGCTGCGGGGGCTGTGATAGGTAGGTAAGGGTCGGTTTCGAAACTCATTAGGCTTTCGGGAGGCACGTTGCGTCCGGACAGGGAGGGGGGATGAGGGATTTTGAAGGGCTGCATGGTCTGAGAGCCGGGAATATCGTGGCTTGCGCGTCAGGGTTTGTGGAGGGATAAGCTTTTTGAGAAGGCTTGGTATCGTTTTGACAGGTGTCTAGGAAAGCTTGGTATCATGGCTGGTGACGATCGGGGAGTCGTCTGCTCCTATCAGCTTGGAGATGGAACTTTTTGATTAGGCGATTTGCTGCTTAGCTTGCATACATGGGCATATCTGCACCACTTTGCTTTCGTGGCATCGGTTGCACGCAGCAAACAATCCCCCTCGAGCAAGACATCAGGCAACATCTCACGACACGACACACTCAGCCAGCTGTTCCCTGCTTTGACACTGTAGCACGATGCCCAGGGCCCCCCAAACCACTCTCGTAACCTTCCAGATTGGTTTCGCGCATCATCAGCCCTTTTTAACGCCAGCGCGTCGATTCAAGCCACAAGCACAGACGCGCAGAGCGCACGCACTAACCCCATCGCAGCCGTAAACCAGTCGATCAGGGACCAATCCGCCTACCTCCCTCGCAACGTGCGCGGAAACGTGTGGCTGAGCTAGGCAATTATCACCGGCACTATCCTCCTCTCACGAAACGTGTGGAACAATAGCGCGTGCGACGACACCGTACCGGTGTTCCTTCTGGAGACGGTCTTGAGAAGCTGGAAATGTGACTATCGGAACTATTGGCTCGCCGGAGCCGGCGTATAGGATGACCACCGTTTCCGGGCGGCCGCTCATGCAGCGTGAAATCTGTCGTGTGAGACTTGATTATGTGCCTGGGAAAGTCAAGATCGCTGCAAGGATGTCGTGTGATATTCACTCACGCATCTGGGCCCCCCAGTTAAGTTACCGAGGTTTAGCGCCACGCGAGGGTGAATGCAAGCTTGCGCATACATGCCCTGGTTCCAACGCTCATACCCACGCTTGTTTCGAACGGGTTCATAAGCCACTTCTGTCGCTCCCCTCGACTGCACATGTGGCTCACGACGATTGTTACTTCGAGGTACGCAGATATTTCATTGGTAAGTTGGTGATTGAGGGTGTTGTCTGTTCGCTTAATCAAGAGGAGCAGATATACGATAGTGAGGGCTGCGCTAACGAGGGTCTAGATTGCTGCGCATAGCTCTTGGACCATATTACCTCCATCCCAAAGCAGCAGGTTGACTCTATATCGTGAGGTTTCTCCGCTCCGCCGCTGCGAATCCAGAGTCGTTGGGTTCCTCCGTTTCGCCCAAATTCAACGCCTGCGATTTCAACCGCAGCAACGATCCAAGCTGCCAAACACACAACTACGCCAACCATGTCGTCCAACCGACGAATCCCCCTCCTTCTCACCATCATGGCCCTCACCAGCGCATCTCTTGCCGCCCCCACACAACCTGACCCTACACCCCAACTAGAAGACCTCCAATGCCGCTGCCTCACCTTCTCCACCAGCCGCACCCCAACCCCATGTTCCTACCAAGAGCTCCTAACCCTCGACTGGGAAGCCGCCTTCTCCCTCTCCATCACCAACGCGCTGCCCATCCAATTCGCCAGCCAAACCACCATGGACACCTTACTCGCCATTCCCAAGCCCCTCCCGCTTAACCTGCTGCAGAGTATGCATGAGGGAGGGGAGGTTAGTCCCTTGGATCCGAGCAGCGGGGTGACGAGTGAGAACAGAGTTGTCTGTGGGTTTGGACAAGAGGTTGATGGGGTGAGTGGGAGGGGGAGGGGAGGCGTCGAGCAGGAGGTGCATTATGTGGGGACGGTGCTGGGGCTGTTCATGTTGGCTACGATGGTTTGGGTTGCGGGGGAGTGGGTGTGGATGAGGTGGGTTGCTGACAGCTTCCGGGAAAGAGACGCACATACTAATATCTGGCATAGGTTCTTCTCGAGGACTGGAGCTATCATGCTGGAGGGCGATGAAAAGGCTCTAAGAGCCGAGTTCGACGCTCTGACTGCTGAGGTCGAGGCCCTGACCGCTGAAGTCAAGGCTGAGACGAGGAGATTGCCTACCGATTACTCTTGAGGGGAGTCGACGTGATCGACTACCTGATTTGACGACACGGTGGCATCGGCATGTTCATTACGGGATTCCCATCGAAGCGGCGGCCTTACGGCACTCACACCCCTCCCTATCAGAAGCAAGACCACGGCCGAGAAACGCTCGACCGAGCTCCTTACTACCCACCCACACCTACCATCAGCTATCGTCCCGGACAGGCGTATCCCTGGAACATCATCATCCGCACTGCCCTTTCTGAACTCTACTTTCGACGCTGGAGAGGCAAACACAGCGCAGTGACCCCTCCCAGACCATCCAGGAGGTTTTGTTATCTGTCTCTACACACACACGCTCCTGCACTCTGCATCGCGCTATCCCGCACTTCGTCCACCTTCATGGGGACTGTTGAGAGACATAGGCCAACACCACACACACACGGTGGCTGAGGCCCAGAGGAACAATCAGCCTCGTTGCAACAACCAGGCGGGGAATGCATATAGGGGCTCTGGGATTAGTACTGACGGTCTACGAGATCTTGTATCAATAACAAAACGTTACATGTATACAACTCCCTTTTTCACGTGTCTGCACTCCTTTCAAGTGTGAGATGTCTTTTACCATGTGTCGCAGATTCAACAGCTCTGAAACGGTACTGTAGCCGTGTGTATCACGTCATAAGACTATCACATAAGATACACGCCGATAAGTTCAGATCTCATGCGTGTGAACTAGTCATGTTTGAACCAAAGCTATATTACGCATCACTCTACATAGTATCGTAACTAGTTAACATCGCTTTTACTTCCCTCTTCTAAAACCCCCATCGGCCAAGCAAGTAAACAAAATTCGCAAACGCGAAAGGGGTATAAACGCTCTCAAATAGCTATCCCGCCTATACTCCAGAAGATGTAACAGCGGCCAAACAAGGTCAGCTGCTATGTAAGTATGCGAGCGAGTTTGAGACATCAAGCTCAATGCGCCGATTCCGGGTACGAGAGTTGGATTTTGGGTTCGTAAAGCCTGCCAGATGTGTTAGCCCTGCAAATCTTCACTCTTTGCCCGAGTCCGAGGCAACTTACATGAACGTCTCATACCTTACCCCCCTCCTCCTCACCCTATTCCTCTCTTTCGCCATCCCATCCTCACCACTCCCAGCAAACAACACGGGTTCCCAATCGACAACATCCCTCCACCTCTTCATGAGCTTCCGCCAATAACACGCTTCGGCCGCTTGCGTCAGATATCTTTCCCTGAAAACTTGCACCGAGTTATCTGCTATGCGCTTCGCCTTTTCAGGGTGGTCGAGCAGGTCTTCCATAGCGGATGCTAAATCGGAAAAGTCGCGTTCGACCTCGACGAAGTTCTGGTTGGAGCCGTTGGAGCGGAAGAGGTAGTGGTGGTGTTGTATCCATTGGAGTTTGTGCGAGACGATTACTGAGCGGCAGAGTTGGCGGTATTTGAGGGAGCCGGAGTAGGAACGTCCTAGATGGTGTTGTTAGTCTCCGTCGAGTCAAGCTTGATAATGTCAGGGCTGTAGTACCTTCGGCGTGAGCAATGAACATGTAATTACACTGATCCACCGGGCCCAGAAACTGCTCTTTGAAATTTGGATCCGTCCACTTGAGTTGGCCAACGTCACTCCATGGCTTGCCCTTTGCTGCATCGAGAAGCGCTCTCCGCAGCTTAGGCGCGAAAGTAATTTTGCCTCTCCAGACTAGCTTCTCGATCTTTTGGTCCCACGACTCGACGGCTTCCCGTTGTACTGCTTCTTGAGCGACTTCGTCCAGTGTGCCCAGCGCGGGCATGTCCCAGCTCCAAAACCCAAAGTCAGGTATCAGCCAGAGGTTGTGGTCTTGGACGCGGCGGGTGAGGGACCATATCGGTTTGTGGGGTTGCGCAGGGAGGTCCTCTACGGAGAAGACGAATTCGATGTTTGGGATATCGGCGGTTGAGGGGGCGGCGAGAACGGCGCGGTATATGGCGCTGAGAGTTGCAATGGCTTTTTGGCGGTTGACGTTATCGACCATGTGAGTCTCGAGGATGTAGAGCTGTTGTACGTTAGCATGCGCTCAGCACTTGCCAATTGTCCTGGACTCAACAAACCTCTCTATCATAAACCATAGCCCTCACCATCCCCTTCGTAAGCTCGAAGCTATTGAGATCCGCCTGCGTCACCTTACCCCAGCGACTCCGCACCTTGACCGCACGCTCAATATCCTCATATTGCCCCGGAAAAGCGCTGTCGCACTGCGCCTCATCAAGCCCATAATTATTCTTATCCCTTGGATACGTAAAAGTCCACAGCCCATGTTCTTCCAACTCGGTCGCATTAGTCGTGAGAATAGCCTGGTTTGCAGCGCAATCGAGACAAGTGTCGCAGGAGAACGTCGTACTGAACTCGCATAAGCAGCGGCCGGCGGGCATGTACTCTTTGACCAGCGGGGGCAAAGACGGGTTCTGTGTGCGCGTGCCGTAGAGAATGGTGCAGATGATGAGGAAGAGCAGGGCGCATGCCGAGACGAAAAAGAAGGAGAGGACTTCTCCGCCAGTCGGACAGCGGCGACGGTATACAGTCTTGTCCTTCCGCTCCTCCACTATCCACATCTTCTTCATGAGCATGGGTGCTAGCGGGATCCGGGCGACGTGAACCGGAGCGACGATGGGGGGTGCGGGTAGCGTGGACACGCGAGCGAAGTCGGTCGCGCGTGTCTATATTATCGAAATTGGGGAGCTTCGGAGCGTGGCTGGAGGCGACATGGATGGCGACACTACCAATATGAATATGTACAAGTGAAAGGGAAGCGAAGCGCTATGACGGCGTCGACGAGGAACGAGGGTCGGCACGCGACTGGCAGAGGTGAAGGGTTCCAAAGACGGTTGTGGAAAAAGAAGAGGGGCGGCGATGGGGACAGCCGGCGGGAGGAATGACGATAGACGCTTCACGGTGGAGTTGGCATGGTGATGGACAAGACGGGTTGCCCCCAATGGGAGATACGGTGAGGGCGTTGCGGAGTGCAGTGCGCGGCGGGATATTTAGATCGGTCAACGCTTAGCACATTACAGTAGTACGTATGACAGGGGCGAGAAGGTACCGACGCCTCAGATGCACCTCGTCGTTACCTCAACACTATGTCTCCAGATTATTCGCAAGCAGATACTGTAACCCCGAGTGCGAAAACAAGAAGAATATACACTATATCTGCATACAATCCTGTACAAATGACCTCTACCACACACGCCCCGCCTTCCCCACGCGTTGTCTGTCGTCCACGGGTATGTCAAGCATTCGGCTGCACCCGCTGCAGGATGCGAATACGAGCATAAGATCCTCGTCTATCAACTTCAGGCCCCCCGTGCAACTTCAGGTGCAACTATGATAGAATACCAGCACAACCGCACTGCATCCGTCGTGAGATGCGACCCTGCGCGCGCTTACCTTGGAACTGTTGAAGCACGCGCGGCCTCTAGCACCTGCCAGCCCAATCCAGTAAGGTGGCGCACGCGACCCACCTGCATTTCCTTGATGTCATTCAAGCCACCTGCTTCAAACGTGTCTAAGTGCATTGTCGAGACTATTGAGGATGGCAATAGTGTAGGTATCATCATTATACCGGACTGCGAACTCATGCATTTACATTTAGCTTCATACAAGTTCATACGGTAGAACGCGTACGTCTTCGTATAGCGCATATACACATACTTGGTCAGTAGCGTCCTGCGGCAGTTGAAATATACCCGACGTCAAAGCAAGTGTTGATCCATCGGGCATTAAATTCTTCTGCGTTTGTGGGTCGTGGGCCAGTTCCATGGTTGTCACACTCGTGGGTAGTGGGTCACCCGTTGCACGTCTGCATCTGCGCAAGTGCCGGTGTGGAGTACCTTACATCATCGAACCACGACACGTTTAGAGGGTGGAGCTTACGAGAGTCATGGCAGATTGTGAGGACGTTGGCTTTTATGATGGTGATGGACATGCAGTCGAACGTGGCAGAAGAAGATTTGAACACATCAGTGGCACGATATTCAGCTCATGGGATATTCGCATTCCATACAAAGCATTCACAAACTTTCCAACCGGCGCTCAACCCGCTATACCTTGCGAGGAGGCCATCAATGCTATGCGTGACTCCTGGATGCAACAGTCAAAAACAAAAGAGACACTAAAACCATATAACGTGAAGAAGCCACACAAAGGTAATTGACCAAAATATAGATAGAAAGGCTATGTACATGAGAAGCCTATAAGTGAAAGAAGAAGCTCGAAAAAAAGAAGGTAAGTAGGCAAAGAAGAGGAAAAGAACAAGGAGCCTAAGAAGTTTGAAATCGCTGGGTGCTTCCATAGCAACCCTAACGAGAAAGTGGGATCAGCGACCAACAAGCCCTACAACAGACTGCAGGGAACATGTAAAAATGCCGAATGTATACGGCGGCGCTGATCCTCACCTGTACAACACGTCTGTCGTCTACGCCGACAAAACATGCATATCCTCCTCATCCGCATCTTTGCGGATTCCAAACGGCTGAAAGGCATTTGTCTTGCCTTTGTGAGCGTGTACCGCGAGTCCCATCTCGCGCATGCGTTCTGCACCGCGACCAGGAGCGGGGCGCTTCTCTTTGGCACCTTTTCGGTGTTGCTTGCGGTACAGCTTCTCCTTGCGTCGTTGCCTCTTCTTCTCGAGCCCGACTTTGATGTCAATGGCGCGGCGGATGGGCATGTCGGAGCCGTCGGCGTCTTCGTCCTCGTCGAGGTCGAATGGGTTGCGCATGGTGATGGGGGTGCGTGGGACAGAGGCTGAGACTGTGGGTGCAGGGCGCTCGGCGATGCCGGCGAAGCGAATGGATGTGTCGCTGCGTTGACGTGTGGTCATGGTCACGGGGTTGACGGAGCCACGGCGTGTAGGTGGTGGAGACCTGAGGCGCATTGGGGGCGGAGGAGAATGGTGGCGCTTGGGGGAGTTTCCAAACAGCTTGCGTGGTGGAGGGGAGCGATGCACAGCACGCTTTGCGGGTGGAGGAGATCGTAAGCGCTTCGGTGATGGCAGAGGAGAACGCTTTTTTGAAACCTCTTTGCGGCGACCTCGTCCATCGATGTTGACAGGGTCCATGCGGCCATGAATCATGAGATGATCAGTCTCGGAAGCTTTCTCATCTTCAGAAACCTCATCCTCATCATCGTCAGGAAGCTCCGGATCTGATGTCGGGAAGGTAGGGTCGATGTCCTGTGGAGTAGGCTTGTGCTTGGCCGCACGTCGACGTTCGAGTGTCGACATGTACGCAGCTTCAGCTGGCCTATCCTCATCAAGTGTACCGCAAACAAAATCTGTGCTGTCGGGCAGCTCAGGGGTGGGAACGCGAATGTTGACCGGCTTCGATGACTTTCTGCGCTTGGAAGGCTTGTCCATGATCTTGAGACCCTCACGGCTCTCCAGGGACCCAATCGATGATTCAGAGACGGTTCGGTGAGTCTTCAGTCGAAGCTGTTCCAGATGCTCTACAGATGTCGCTGCAGTTGATGCTCCAGGCGCCCACCAGTCGTAGTCAGATCCGGCATCGCTGTCGTCATCTGAGACGGCAAATCCATTCTCATCGTCAGTCTGGAAACCCTCGTCAGTCGCATCGCTGTACGCGGCGTCGTCTTCATCCTCGTCTAGCAGATCGTCATCGTCGTCATCCATTTCGACGTTGTCCTCATCATCGTCCTCGTCCTCTTCATCAATGGCCTCCTCTTCAGCAACCTCTTCGCCTAGCTTACGCAGGTTGTTCTCAATCTTGAGAGTATCCTGGACCGTAAGCCGGCTTCGATGGCAGGTAACTTCTTGAGTCCACTCTTCGACCTCCTCTTCTGAGCTAGCAAACTCGTGGAACCGGTATGCTTCACAGCGGGCAAGGTCGGAGTTGGAACTCAAGCGCCGCGTGTGGTCAACCGGGCGGACTTTACGCACGCTCACGGGGGAATTGTTGCGGACCGTAGAATCAGAGTCGCGATGGACTTTGGTGGTTGGCTTAGGAGACGAGGGTATCCGGCGTGGTGGCGGTGCGGGGCTAGCCATGCGGCGGGGTTTTGGCGCTGCTTCTGTAGATGGCTTGGACGGGCACGCGAACTTGATGGTGCAGACGCGCTTAGGGGGTTCTTCTGCTTGAGGAGCAGGCGCGGGCTTCGCAGGTACCTCTGCTGGCTTCTTGTCCTCCTTGGGCCCGCACGCAAACATGATGCGCCTCTTCCTTCCCAGAACAGCCTCGATGCTCTGCTCGGTGCTCTGAGCAGGCGCGGTCTTGGGTACTGGGGTGATGTTCTCGTCGTCGTGTGAGACCACGGAGATGGGTAGCTCCAACGGCTTGTTGTTGAACGTGGGCAGCATGCTGTGGAACGCTGCCGAAGGAAGTGGCGGGCTCGGCGTGCAGGGCCGTGTGCCAGGGCTCGTGAAGCCTCCATCGCTAGTGAGATCTGCGGTGCCGCTGTTGTTACTCCATGTCGAGACGCACGACATGCCGCGGACGGGGCTCGCATCCGAGTGTTCCTCAACAGGCGAGCTCGCGTTCGAGCCCGACTTGAGCGCAGAGGTAAGGAGCGATGCTTTGCGGTCGATTACGGGCTTCGATTTGGTGAAGGATGTGGAGGAGGAATGCTGGAGCACCAGGGGCGCAGGGCGTTGCGCGCGAGGTTCAGGGGGTTCGTCCAGGTCGCCGACCGCCTCCTCCTCTGCTGTCATATCTGGCGGACATGTATTCGACATGTTCTGCTGTGTGTTTACTTGCAACGCGCCCTGTCTAGCAAAGTAATCCTGCTCGTTCGCCATGTGTTCTGTATTCGGTGGTGTGTCGATCGAAGAACGTGCGTGGGGTCGGTGCAAGGTCGTGTATCAGATTCAATTGCTGAGTGCGAATAATATTTCGAAGTGATGCCGTAATAGTGAAGTTGTGTGGTCGTGATGCAAGCGGGTGAGGCGTTTCACGGTTTCTTTTTGGCGCAGTGCACCTGGCGCAGCGTTCCTGGACCCTCGTTAGAGCAGGAGGCGTGCTATGTCGATCGTGTCGAGTGCAATGCAATTAGAGGCGGTTCGGCGGATTACTGCTGGGCGGTATGGATGGGTGTGTAGGAGAGTGGGGCCCCAGTGAGGCGAAGTGTTATAATATGGACAGAAACATGGTGGAGCAGTGTGTGAGGAGCCGTGGGTGGAACTAGAAGCGGGCTCGAAGACGTGTCAGAAGCGACAAGCGTCGGGCAGTGTCGAGTGGGAAGGGGTACCTGGAGAGGATGAGGTCGAGTTCCCACAGCGACAGCGACGTGTGGCGACGGGCCGCAGGCTAGCAGAGGGCCCGTTGACAAGTGCGTGAGTGCGCGGTGCTAGGGACGGTGCAGATCGAGAGCCAAGCTGTGCTGTCAGACGACTTCAGACTGCAACAGTAGTGGCGCAACGCAGGTGGGACTGGTGGTAGGAGAGAGGGAGCGAGGAATTTGATATGCGCTCTGGCGGCTCGGCACCATCTGGTCTGCAAAGCACAAACAGTGGGTAGCCGGCATTTTAATTCGCGCCCACGCCCGCGCAGCCAATGCCACGCTGGGCCTTTGTCAATTGTGCACTGGTCTAGCAATGCACCTGCTCACGCTGCCACACCTGCACTTCCGTGACACGAGCCCTCTGGCCGTCAGATTCGGCAATCTATGCGCGCAGTCACCCTCACTCATCAACAATCAATGAACTTTGTTGCGGCTGTTGTATTGCTTTGTTATCGCCTTTGTTGTTGATTATTGACTTCCTCCCCTTGTCAGTGCGGAGATGACATCTGCGACTAGAATACTCCAGCACCTGGGAGTACCCCAAAGCAGGTTTCATCCCTCCAGCACAGCCGATGCAAGACGCAATCGAGCAGCGCAGCCCATGCCAACCTTCTTTCCGCAAGCTTCGGAAGCAGGACCCTGATCAACGCGACGCCGCCGACAACGCCCCGCTAGCCAGCCCTCACACCTTCTTTTGTACCATCTGTCCGACGTCGCATGCATCAACACGACCACATGCACGCCCTCTGCTCAACCCCAAGCACAGCGGCTTGATACCATTTTCCTCAAATGCCTCATTCCTCGCCATGTCTCCATACCTCCTTCCTTCTCCCTTCTCTCAGCTCCACATGGCAGCTTCATCTCTCGCAACCACCTCCACACCGCTACTTGACCGCTTCTCCTACACCCGCGCCTCACCTTAGTCCAAAGAGGACGCGTCTACACTGTAGAAAGTAGTCCATCATCTGACTCCATTCAAGCCTCAAGAACGGGATATCGGTTGAATCCACCGTGCTCTGCCGCCAATCTGCAGCTGCACGATACTTGTCGTGCATCGCCGCCTGCAGTGCCCAGCAAGAGCCCTGGAGGGTCCATCTCACGTCTGGGGTTCCGTTCGCTGAGACGCAGTACAACATTTCGCCAGCAAGCGCCTCAGCCGGCTCCAAACGAGCCTGTCCCAATCGCCGACATTGTATTCGCGGGGAAGGCACCCGTACCCCATGACGCGTGACGCTCCTGCTTAACAACCCCCACGCGTGGTTTTCGCGCCAATGCCATCGTCCTGTTGCTTCGTACTCCTCCATACGTATCTGCTACGGCTGTGTAGGAAGAAAAGGTACCCCACACAACTTACGCAGTGTACAGTACGACAGCTTGGGTATTACCCGGTATCCGGCACGGCTTGCTACTTGCGGTCAGGCCTGAACAGCTGTCTGCCGTCCTCTTACATCTAATCCTTGTCTCTGCATCGCAGTATGACGCAGTTGCTCCCTTGCCATTCCCGAACAACCGATCCTCATCATATGCGCGTGATATCAGCAGCGTCGTAAACACACATACATCGGCGCTCTCCTCCACCAGCACCACGTGTTGGAATGTGGAGAGTACGAGCGATGTAGTTTGGGATTACCCCTCATTTGCTAGTTAGACTCGGCAGCGGCGCGCGTACTAATGTTGCTTGCTTGCGCCATACTTGCCTGAAGTGTGCAGTGTGGTTTCAAACTGGCTAAAACGTTAGAAGCTGGGTTACTCGTCGCGACATGCGAAGAGCTAGCAGTGACAGACCGGGATGATGCTTTGCTGCGAACAAGACCCTTGGTTCACAATACGCAGAGAAGTACATCGACAGTGCATCTTGGAAAAGAAGTGTATGCTCTGCACACCTCTAGACCTGAACATCTTTCTCGCATCATCATTCCACATCACCAGACCTTCCCTCCCCTGCTCTTCACCACACTAATCCCATCTCACCCATCACCCACCGTCACACAACAACGTCCCGTCGATCCCGCACCTGGGGCAGCCGCCTAAGCTACACACAACCTTCCCCCCAAGACACTCCTTACTTCAGCCAAGCGGCTCGGCATTTCTCCTAGTCACCTGCTTGTTTCACGACCCGCTGATCCAGTGCGAGTAATACCGAACAAGAGACCAACAACATATAGTACACTGGGGTAAACTCCGGGGAGTGCGTGGAGGCTATGGGGTAAGACGATTGCTGGAGATTGGGTATGGGACACAAGACAGGTACTCTGTCTAACATTCTTTCCCTGTAAGTTGTAGTACCAGATACGTGCCTCATACATCGCACAATACAGATATTTTGCTGAACGTTCATGTCAGAACACCTACTCACTATCGAGAACAGCTGTGGTGATTCTCGTCTCGCCCCAAGACTCGCCCCTATGCAAAGATATCGCTTTCTCGGTGTAGTGAATTTCTATTTACCAGACGTAAAGCTGCACTTAAAACTCCATCTTATTCATCCTCACCAGGTATACTCAGCCTCCTCAACTCCTGAATCTGATTCCCCAGCTGCCGCTTCTCAACCTGCAACTCCCTCCTCCAATTATCCCTGACAAAATCCAGCGTCCGTGCAAACACCAACTCCCTCTCACTGCGCTCATGCTGAGGTACAAAAGTATCCGGAAACTGCGTCCAACCATGTCTGCACCCAGGTGCGTGCCACACTTCCATACCTCCGTTCTGGCTACTGGGCACATTGTCTGATCCCGCTTGTCCACCTTGCCGGCCGTCCCAGTCGCCTGAGCGCCCGTCGCCGAAGCGTACAGGCCCGTTCCAGTCGTTGTTGTTCATCTTGTCGACCCAGACGTCGCTTTGCACGGCCAGGGTGTCTTTTTCGGGGAGGACGAGGAGGATGGCGGCGTTCTTCTGGATGTGCATGGGGTCATTCAAACCGGGGCTGGCTCGCGGGTGCGGTCGTAGTTTGCGCGGGAGGTAGGTCGGGCCCATGATTGAGAAGAGGCCAGGTGCTTTCGGCTTCTGTTTGTGGTGGTCATCTGGCCGTAGCGCGTTGGGTAAGGGTTTCATGGGGCGCTCGTGTGGGAGTAGGCGTGCGTCGAGCGAAGGGTAGAATAGGAGGAGCGGCAGCATGCGGGGCTGTGCTTGAGGGGGAGGGAGGAGAGAGGGCCACGACTCGAAGGGATCGTCTAGGATAGTGGCTCTGCGGTTTTCGGGCATGATGGGCGACATGGTGTCTGCATGCGCAGGCTCATTCGTGCGCGAGCGAGGACCGATCGTAGTCGACATGCCGAGTTCAGGACAGGGCGGTACTGATATAGCCATGTTCAAGGCGATATTTCCTCCTGCCGAGAAGCCTGAGATCGCGAGACGTGTAGGGTCGAGGGTGATGGTCTTGACGTGCTCAAGATGTGGTGCAAGAGGTTCCTTCTTCTTCTTTTCCAGTGCGCCATCCCGTACTATGGAGTAGTATCGCTGAATTTCCTCTCTAAGGACCTTGCCGGCTTTCGAAACTCCACTCGTGTCTAGGATCGCGGACAGCACGTCTTCCGCGTCGTGAATAGCGGCGGGGAATTGGTGGAAGGGTCCGATGCGATAGGACACGCTGATGACTACGGCGCCGAGCTCACGCGACATCATCGACGCATACGGGGCTTGCTCCAAGGGCGATCCCATTATGAAGCCTCCGCCTGGTTTCGTTAGTCATGAGCGTTCTCAGAGACATGCGAGTTCCATACCATGAAAATCCAGCACCACAGGCACACGCCATTCCCCAGTCTCTTTCCTCTCCTGGTCGCCATTGCCACCGAGATCGACCGGTTTCGGCGGAACAAAGACGTAGCAGTAGATGAGGTTGCCCTTCCGACTCGGCAGCGATATGAGGAAAGGATGCGGCCCCTTAGGCGACGTGACGTGTAGGATGGAGAGAGGAACGAATCGCGGTATTTGGACAAGCGCAGTGCTGGATGCAGTCAGTGTCGGCCTCGCGCATTATTCGTTACGGGATATCCTACCGCCATTGTATGTGGAAGGGAAGGCGGAAAAAATAGGCAATCGAATGGAAATAGCTGCTCATCGTGATTATGACACGGAGGTAGACAGGGCGACGGCGGTCATGACGCGGAGGACTCGTTGTATGCGGCTGCGTCACGCATTGAATGCTGAGTGAGCAATGTGCGTTGCGCGTTCAAAAGGACTAAGGGGGACGCGGACTGTGTGCCCAGCTGGAAGGCACGGAAGCCATGGTCGGGTGTGACGTCAGAAGTTGTTCGCGCTGCGATGCGATACAGGGAGATCGTGCGTTGCCGAAATTGTTGATGGTGTTTCAAGCCGGCCCCGGCTAGGCCAAAGCTTGATTGCGCGAAGCATCGCAGGGGTCATCCACCACACCTGGGCACTTCCTATTAGCACTGTCTTGTGTCAGTTCATGCCCAATGTAGATACCTTCTGGTTCTGATTTTCACAACTCCGGGGCATACGCCTATGTGAAGAGGACCCGTTGAATGAACGTGCTTGTTGCTACACCTGGCAATGTCAAAAGTATCGAACGTCACATCACGAAAGCATTGACAAGAACATGGTTTCCAGATTTACTCTGATATTTGGTATATGTAGACTAGCTGACCATGATCATCATGCCACATATCAGCGGTACTGCACCCTGCAACTCATATGCAAGGCCCTGGACCACCGCGAAGGAGAAGTCGTTGTCGCGTCATGTCGTGAAGCGTGAGTCGTTAACCGGAGTACTCAGCCTGAAGCCGTGGAGGCGCAGGCGACGAAAGCAAGCCGCATGAAGCAGGCTAGCTAAGCACTTTTGGAAGACAGTGAAGGACTTTGGAGAACCAAAGCAGCTTACCAGGCAGCGGCCTTGTCGTCGGCGTCGGCATCAGCAGAGAAGCCTCCTCCACCTCCACCGAAACCGCCGTCATCGCCACCGAATCCAGTATCAGCGGCAGCCTCTCCACCGAAGCCAGTAGCCTCGGCGTCGAAACCTCCCGCGTCACCACCGCCAAAGCCACCACCAAGACCGTCATCAGACTCATCGTCAGTGCCGTCGTGCCACTCGATAGTGTTGGGATCCTCGGGCATGTGCTCTTGGAGAAACTCTGGAATTGCCTGCTTGCTCTCGCACAGAATCTTGCAGAGGTCTTCGCCAATATCTTCATTGCGGTCGTTGAAGAAGGACGTCGCCTTGCCCTCATTACCGATACGCGCGGTACGGCCGATGCGGTGAATGTATTCTGTGATACCGTCATGCATGGTTGACGGAAGATCGTAGTTGATTACATGCTTGACATTGGCGACGTCCAGACCACGCGCAGTGACTCCGGTAGCGACGAGAATGGGACAGCGGCCGGTACGGAATGAGCGAAGAGCATCTTCACGCTCACGCTGTGTGCGGTCTGAGTGGATCGAGGTGACAGGCATGCCCTTATTGTACAGGAAGTCATCGACCATGTCGCACTTCACCTTGGAGTTGGTGAAAACGAGGGTGCTGTAGTGACAGAGTTAGTATCTTGCGCTCGTCGTAGATGTGAGAGGGCATTGTACGTACCGCTGAGGGCCTTCACTGAAGATCAAGTCAAACAGTGCCTGGCTCTTGGCGCTCTCCTCGGCGAAGATGACTTGCTGCGTTATGTTTTGGTGGGTGCTGCCAACCCTACCGACCTCTGTATATTGTGAGTGGGCTATTCGTTAAGCAGGGGAGATGAAAACATACTGATACGAACGCAATCCTCATCCATGTATTCACGTGTCAGACGACGAGCTGACTTGGGGAATGTGGCGGAGAACATGAGATACGTGTGGTCGGCGTCGTCGTTCTGGTCTAAGCGGTTGTCAGTAGATGATACAAAAGATGATCCAGCAAGTAATTCTTGGAAGTCCATGCTGGGGAGGATGTGTCGACATACCTGAACCAGCGAACAACTTCTCCATGGCCTCTTCCCAACCAGAGGAAAGGAGCTCGTCAGCCTCATCAATTACGGTAAACCTGTTCGTGTCAGTCAGTTGAAGCACCTTACAAGATTGCTTGACTTACTTCAGGCGGTTGAAGGACAGCAGGTTGATGTTCGACATGAAGTCCATGAGGCGACCCGGAGTCGCGATGAGAATGTCACAGCCCATCTCGAGCTGTTCCCGCTGATTCCTGCTGGGGGCGCCACCGTAGATGACGCAAGGACGCAGCATAGTGCGGTAGCACACTAAAAGGAGGGTATGAAGTCAGTATGTGTCTCACATGAATTTCCTACAGGGGTACCTACGACGACGCGCCTCGTCAAAGATCTATCACAAACCCAGGTCAGTATACGTTCAGCATGTACTTCGTATGATGGAAACTTACCTGGCAAGCAAGCTCACGCGTAGGGCAGACCACCAGGACGAGCGGCTCCGCACGGACTTTGTCGGTGAGAGGGTTGTAGCGGACCGGGTTGGGGCGCGGCGCAGCGAGTTGACGGGCCTTGCCCATGAGCTTGGACAGAATCGGGAGGAGGAACGCAGCAGTCTTGCCGGAACCTAGGTAACGTTAGTAAGAAGCAGAGTGAGTGAGGACGAGGCGACTTACCAGTCTGTGCAACGGCAACAACGTCGTGTCCAGTCAGGATGGCAGGGATGCAGTAGGACTGGATCGGAGTCGGGTACTTGTACTGGCACAGCTTGACGTTTTCAAGCATGATCGGGTGGAGACCTGCATCTTCGAACTGACAAAAGTTAGCAATGGAGTGCGCGAAGACCTTCAGGCCCAAGGTGCAGTGACTTACGTTGCGGACGGGGCTGATCTTGGTGGGACCCGAGAGAGTCACGTCGAACGAGAGCGCCTTGATTGCACCACCGGCGCGCTGGAGATACTCATCGGCGAAGAGCATCTTCTCGAGCTCAGGGTTAGGCTCTCCAACATCGCCGAACTCGTCGTCCCACTGGTAGATCGCGGCGTCAGAGAGCCAGACGGCGGTGTCTCGGGTCTCATCTTCAGCGGGTGTGCCACCGACGACGCTGTCGTACTGGAAGGGAACAGGATTGTTCCATCCAGCTTCCTGGGCGCGCGCAAGATCTTGAGCCTGCTGCTCCTTGCGGGCAGCGCCGGCGTCGGTCGCAGTCGCCTCGGGAGCTCCTGCGTCAGACATGACGATGAGGGGAGAAGGTAGTAAGTGTAGAAAGTGTAGCTATTGCTTGAACGAGACTGCTAATTGCAGCGTGGGTGAGAGTTGGGGATGTGGGGTATGGGAGTTGGAGGTGGTGGGGAGAAAAGCTTGCGTTGTTTATATGGACAGAAAGGGTAGGAGCTGTGCGCAGTAGCGTCCCTTAGCGCGCTTTCCCAAGGAGATACTGGTGCCTGGGTGACCACGACGATAAGCGAGAGACGAGAAGCTTCCACAATTGAGGTGAGTGAGGATAGGTGAAGGAGATAGTGAAGGGACTGCCGGCATCTGTCCTGCGGTATCGAGATGACATCGACGCACTGTACGATGATGCAGCAGTTTCTGGCAGCAGTGACGAGTGGACTGTCATCCTGGATCAAGCATGAACGACTCGACTCAAATTGAAGAAGCAGCCGGCCATGTAAAACCCGAGCTCTTATATCTAGCACGCAGGTACAGTGGTGAAGTGACGCTCGAGGCGATGGCCCCACGGTGAGAAGAATGGTGAGAAATATGGAGATGGCGAGGCCCGCATGAGGAGTTCTATCAGGCTGAAAGTGATATGTTGGTGGGAATTTAGATCGATCTACAACAGTACACGTCTGACATGCTCATTCCCATCTTCTCACACAACAACAACATGGAAGAATTGTTGCTGAGAGCAGCGAATAGCTGTTGGCTTCCTTTCCTCTTACTTTGAACGAAGGTGTACTTTTCTGCCTCTAGAATATGTGACAGTCAGGGCGCTTTGCGAATATGAGGACTGAGAAATGACTTGACAATGAATTGGTAGATGTCGATAAGAATGGAAGGATGCAATGGGAGATCTTCTTGCATATACACACGTACTGAAACTACTATCTCATGATTCACATTCGCAACAAGGTCAGTGCTGTCGAGACTTCGCTTCGTTTCACAAGTCGTTGTGTAGGACCAACTTACATTTCCAACCCCTTGTGAGGTAGATGCAATACACGTAGCCCAGACGGGCCTGTATGCACATAGCACGACTCTGTAGTGTATATTACCTGTGACGTGTAAGACAGTACGGAATCGCGGCCACAAGAAGTCGTGAATATGTGAAGAGATGCAGAAGACGTCTACAGCAGTCGTCGTCAAGACGTGACCCAAGGAGGACACTATGCCGGAACCGAACTGGTGTACCGTGCCTGAATCATGCATGGCGGGCCGACTGAATCACACACGCGATGACGCGCCATGCATGCCGACTTCAACTTAGCTCATAGCCGTAACGTTCGTCTTCTTGGCCATAGCGATCGAGATGGCGACTACGGAATCGCGGTGGTCAGCTATACGTTCTGCGGTGCATAGGGGAAGGCGCTACTGACAAACTTCTTCGCAGCCCCCGCGGCTTCCTCAGCCCCTCGATCCTCTCCTCACGACCGCGACTGCACGACCGTATCTACTACAGCAGTACACATCGGCCATGTGCCCTACGATAGAGAACGCACAATGCCATCAACACTCTGCTCCCCTTCACGCGATCTCGACACCGCCGATGGCAGCTTCGACAGCAGCCACAGCGCTGGCTTAGACTCGCTTACCCACATGCATCGGCGGTGCCTTGTAGTCCGCCATAGGCACCTAGAGGTTTTTGTAGAACCATGGGACTTCAGCTGACAGACAGGGCTGTGGCGCGATGATGTAGCGCTGAGAAGGCACACGATACTCCGGCGTACTCCAACCTGTCGACGACACCACGTAGCTGCACATGCTCCAGCAACTAGAGCGATAATATATTGTTTTACCGAACTGCGGAGTGCACGCACTGTTCGCCAGCAGGGCGCCCGCCGCCTCAAGAGCGACCGAAGCTTCGCGTTGAAGAACCCATTTCATAGGAATACCTCGCCCGAAGGCCTCTAGCCCGACATGCGAAGCTACACGCTCGAAGAGAGAGGGAATAACAAGGACACACAGCCATGACGGTGCGCGCTCTCTCTCTCTATGCAAGAGGCCCTCTCGCATCCGTCATGTTGGAAGCCGGCCACTGCAATGTGAGCCGCGAAGTCCAAGTCCTTTGAGACGCCGAAGGATACAAAATGTTCCGGAGGCCCCAGTCTCAGCCCCAGAATCTCGCTTGTATGCTTCGTTCAATTGGTTGTTTGTCAGCTTTGTTTGTCATGCGTTTTCCAAGAGAATGTTGTCTCTCCACCAATGGAAAAGCATTGACTTCTTCCAAGTCGACAGGATTGGACTTACTTGTTGCGCTTCCATTTTGCAGGCGGTTTGCCCCAGCCTCCCAAGAGGTTGCTGTAACGACGTGGATCCATATTCGGATCCCACAGCGACTCTCCAGGACGGAGCGGCATGTACTGCTCGTCGCCCCTGGGGCCGTCGGGAACCGGTTTCTTTCTCTCCACCTCTGCAGAACGAAACGGTGGGTATCGCTCGTTGACCTTGGGGGCGGTAGGGCCCGTCTTCTTCACCACCACCCTCTCCGCCTCTTTCGCCGCTGCCTTCTTTCGCTCTGCCTTCTCTTGTTCCGCCTTTTGTCGTTCCTCCCTCTTTGCAAGGGTGACGCTGGTAGGCTCGAAACCGCCCAGGTCAAAACGCTTGGTCTTGCCGTCGACGAGACGGTTACCACCGAGAAACATAGCGCCGTGGTGCGCGGAAGATCTCGAGTTGTCCATCTGATGTTATGTTAGCGTCAGTCAACAGTCGCAGGGGTTGAAGCTTACCGCGGCGGAGACGTGCGATGCAGATATATCTGTTATTATAAGTTAGTGTGCTATTAGGTCTTTGTTGAGCTTCTCCCTGAAGCAGGTAGCATTGTAGTCATAGGCAGATTGCTACCCCGCCGTCATGCTTGTGTATACTCGCGACGGCGCGACCGTGGTCCGATCGAATACCTCGAGGCGACTGCGAGACAGTCGAAGAGCATTGAGAAACTTACGGGTACTTGTGTGTCGGTAGCTGGGGTCCTTATTATAAGGGTGGCGTTGAGGGTGGTGCGGTGATTGTGTTAGGAGCACGAAGCAACAGGCAGATCTGCCTGGAAATGCTCGGACGATCTGTTTGCACCTCCGCACTCACCCCCATCACCTTGTACTTTGCCACCTCTTAGGAGCAGTACATGCGACGCCAATAGCCGCTGGCGCCCCCGAGATCCCTCTTGCTCATTGAGCCAGTTCGCCTCTCCGAAGGCAGTCCTCGCATACAGGTCAATTTCCCCAATTCCTGATACAGCTCAGAAGGAATCGCTGCTCAACAAGTTTCGCGAACGAAGACAGGCCATGTCCTGCTCACACAATACTTCTCGAGGAAGTCGACCGTTTCATCAGCGTCAGCTTTGCGTACAGGACTGATTGGTTAAGGCGGGGGATGCAGCAAACGGTTAGACCGCTATTCGGATATTTGATGGTGCTTGTAGTCACTCCTAGTCTCAGAATCACAGAAGGGAAGGTGAACTCAGGCTCCACAGAATGGCCTTGGGAAGCCTGCAAGAGTTACTATCTAGGTACTCCCCCGAAAGAACATGCCTATGGATCTTCTGACATGGTAGGCCGAGTCACACTCGTGCTCGCATAGATGCGTGGGTGAATGGTCCGGTATGTTATGACTTTCTCAAGTCCACCTCGACCGTTTCTTCAGTGTGATCTTCCAACTTTCACAGGAATATGACTTATCTTTAAGACTGAGATGTATGCCGGCGACACGGAAAAACTTCACTTGTGTAGCGTACAACGGGCTGGCGAGCAATGTCAAGCTCATTGGGCAAAGTCACTATCTAACACTTGTGGCTTGCTGCATAACACTTGCAGCATGGATCCACCCAAAGACGTTACGCACCACACACATAAGAATGCCTAGAGAGCTAGACATGTAGCCGAGTCAGCCGCCATACGCGAGGCTGTGCTGTCTCGCATGTAGTCTAGGCGAGTTGCTACAAAGCCGTTACCCTACAAAACTCGGGCCGACTGACTCCTTCAACTACAAACCATACCATTGCACTAAGCCTCTCATCGTGTTAAGACTTCTATCTCTGAGAATTTGCAAATGTTGTGCCTAAAGCCACCCGAAATTGGTGGCTTGTCAAAGTTAGCGAGACATACGTCATCACTCCCTGACTTCCCTGGCGTTGTCCACGCGACAACCCGCGCATCTTGGTTATCTCACATGCACGCCCCTCGTGCACATACCTGCAGGTAGATCTCCAGATCTCCAGATTTGATTTTCTTCTTTACACAACAGCATGCACCCAGACTCGTTGTTGTCTACTGCAGTCTTCACCACACTACCAATTGACTGACAATGAACGACCCCGGCCTCGACGAGCCAGCAGGCGCAGCAGCGCAAGATGTTAATGACACGGTCCACGACGAGGACGAACAAGCCGAGCAGGAAGAGCGGGAATATCTCGATCCAAGTTATGTCGCTCAGTACATCGAAATCGCTTTACGTACGCTGACAAACTCAGTCAATGGTGGTTTGCCTCCACAGCGAGTCCCCTCATAGCAGGAACATTCGGCCCCATCGCCAACGGCTTCTCCATCTGCGCTCTCGTAGAAAAATGGAGAGTGTACATTCCGCCTGGAAGCGACGAGGGACACGGCTCGAAGATTACCGATCCGAAATGGCTTATCGCGGTCAATTCGGTCTCGCTCGTCTTCGCTCTGAGTGCAAACATCAGTTTGCTGCTCAACATGTCGAGGAGGTTGACATTTGAGATTGCGCAACCTATCACTATCATCGGCTTCTATCTGGCTGGTTTCCTTCTGATGGCGCTCGTGGGGGTTGCTTCGTCATCTGTGTTCCGGATTCAGCCTATGGAAGAACATGCTCTCAGCCAAGCGTATTACTACGCTATCATCGCTGCGGGTATCTACTTCATTATCGCTTCGCTAATGGCCTTTACTGCTTTCGGGGCGTGGAAAGGGCATTACGCTAGAGACTTCCGACTGACGGCCAGTCAAAGGACGTTGATGCTGCAGACCATCGCGTTCATGGTCTACCTGCTTATTGGCGCTCTGATCTTCTCCTACGTAGAAGGCTGGATGTTCCTGGATGCAGTGTTCTGGGCCAACTTCACCCTTCTCACGATAGGTTTCGGTGGAGAGTTTGTGCCTAAAACGCATACTGGTCGCTCACTCCTCATTCCTTACGCAATTGGGGGTCTAGTGACGGTTGGTTTGGTCATTGGTTCTATTCGATCTCTTATTCTAGAGCATGGAAAGCAAAAGATGGCTGCTCGCTTTATGGAAGTCAAAAGACAAAAGGTTCTCAAGTCTATCGATGGCGACACGCAGACGATACGCATCTCACTGTGGGAAAAGGTCGAGTTCTCCTCGAAAGGTTTGACAGAAGCACAGAGACGAGAGCAAGAGTTCCACATCATGCGCCGCGTGCAAACATTATCCGAGCGAAAGAGGCGATACACCGCATTAGCCCTATCAACAACAGCAGCAATGCTGTTGTGGTTCCTAGGAGCTCTAGTATTCATGTACTCCGAAAAGCCGCAAGGATTCAGCTACTTCGTCGCCCTCTACTACGCCTACGTCTCGCTCTTAACGATCGGGTACGGAGACTACGTTGTCGAAAGCAATGCCGGAAAAGCCTTCATGGTCTTCTGGAGCCTCCTCGCCGTCCCCACACTAACCATTCTTATCTCTAACATGGGCGACACAGTCATCAAAGCCTTCAAAGACTTCACCATCTGGCTCGGCTCTCTCACCGTCCTACCAGACGAGGAAGGTCTCAGCGCCGCGCTCAAAGTTGGATGGAAGCGCATCAAATCCGGCAAGACTGGCGAAGAAGAAAAGACAGGCTCAACCAGTCCTACCGAACACCGCATTGAGGACCGGCTGACAGCATACATCGAAGATGAAGAGCTAGGCAAAGCAGAAGAGGCCGGCGAACATGGCGACTACCTCGAACGCGACATCCGCTTCTACCACTTTGTCCTCGCAAAAGAAGTCCGCAAGCTGATGAAAGACGTCGAAAGCTCCTCGTCAAAACAATACGAGTACCACGAATGGCAGTACTACCTGCGTCTAATCGGCCAAGACGAAAACGACCCTTCGCACCACCGCCAGCCCAAAGCCAACACCCCGCATAAGCACGATGATGGCGAAGCTCCTGATATCGGCTCTGCGGACGATGGGAAGAAGCGTGCTTGGAGTTGGCTTGGCATCCGCAGTCCGCTCATGGGCAACCAGTCCGAACCCCAATGGCTACTGCAGCGTTTGGCGATGAAGTTGGAATCCGAGATGCGCAAGATGAGTTCCTCCGACGAGAAGGTGAGGAAGGCGAAACCACCCATCTCCATGGCTGAGTTGAGAAAGCGCAAAGGTAGCGGGAAGGCGTCTGAAGAAACGCAGACGAGGACGTTGCAGGAGGATGTCGAGGCTACGGCGGTTGGCCAGCGTGCTGTCAAAAGTGGTTGATGCTGTGAAGGGGGATGTCTAGGGACGATTATGTGAAGTGCATGTCACGGCGTTTGCAAGTAGTGTTTGCTGAGGGGTATACATACATTTCCTACTTCCTCTTCCGTACATACAATTTCGGCAGCTTTAATATCCCTCTACCACCCTAATACATTAGCAGTATCACAATCTCCACCATGTCCTCAACACCACCCACCCCCCTACCCACTCTCTATCTCTTACCCCCTCCCGCCCTCCTCCCCTCTTCACCCTCTTCACATACACCCAGCATCGAACCCGCATCCCTCGCCATCAGCGCCCTCCTCGGCTCCCTCGCCCTCGTCTTCATAATAACCTTCCTCATCAGGACCCCTCGCAATGGAAATTTCCTAGACAGAGCAAGCGGAACGCCGGAGGAGGAGCAAGCGGGAAAGCAGCTTAGTATCAGTGGGCCCTTGGATGCTGTTCTGAGAAGGGGTGGGAATGATGAGATACCGAGGTTGTGGTCCGGGTTCTCGAGCTCGAATGAGGAGATTGAACGTGTAGTGCAAGGGGGTCACAGGAGGGAAACAGGAGCAACGGCAGCAGTAGCGGATAGAAGGGCGGTGGAACTTGACAATATGCCAGCGAGGATGCCGGATACGTCGCACAACACTACACCAGCATATCCGCCATATCCCGTGGAATTGGATGTTCTCCCGCGCTCACCCCAGGGTATTCATCATCGTTATCCGGATACGTACGCTGGTCGTCCGGTGCCACCACCACCGCCACCACCTCCCAAAATCCCCATTCCAATCCCCCAACGGAATCCCAACCTCAACACTCACACCACCAACCCCACCTACAACACCACCATCAACAACAATGCCTCAAGCTCCCGCCCCACACGCCCCGCCCCCCGCAACCCACGCTACTCCTTCGGCGACGACGACACGACCGTTGTAGGCGACAAAGCAGATGTCGAGACTCTGCGGAGTGATTTGAGTTTCCCGGATACGGATTCGGATAGTGCGAGTTATGAGGAGGGAGTGGATGGGAGGAAGATGGGGTTGGTGGGGAGGCATTGGGAGTGAGTAGGATGAGTAGAGTGGATTGGGTGAGGATGAGTGAGGGGATGGGGATGGGACGTGTAATAGTAGTAACGATTGGAGTGGGAGACGGAACTGGAGTGTGAGAGACAATGTAACTCATCTTAGAATACCAATTATTCCCCAAGAACGCAATTCTGAATTCAATCCTGAATGTCCTTTATTTCAGTCTCCCAAAATCCGCCCTAACATCCACATCCCCCTCCTCATCAACAACCTTCCCTCTATCCCACTCCCTTCCCTCCCCCTTCTTCCTCCACACCACATCCTCCTCCCCCTGCACATCCCCTCTCTCCCACTTCCTCACCTGGTCATCCGTAAACCCGGCTTGTTTCAGTCGATCGGCACCTTGTTGCTGCCAGCGCGCCCGGTCACGCAGTGCCTCTAGGGCGTCGCCCCAGTCGTCTTCCACGTCGGATGCCGGGCGGACGTCGGTTGTGGGATCGTACGTGGAGGAGAAGCGGGATTCGATGCCGCCGTTTTGCGGTTTGTACGCGTTGCGGCCGCGTGAGCGGAGGGGCGGTGAGCGCGGGGGAGGGAGGGGGCCGACGATGGCTTCGAGGGGGTCGGAGGAGGATGATGCTGGGGAGGGGGGGCGTTTGGTGGTGTGGCGGCTGGGTTTGGGTGGTTTGGAGGTGGTGGGTTTGCGTTTTGGGCTGAGGGAGCGAGTCCGGTCTCGGTGTCGGCTGTGTTTTTTGTGCTTTGAGGAATGAGGTGATCGTGATCGAGAAGAGGTTTGGCAGTGCGCTGTTCGCCCTGCGTGCTCGCGGTCCGTGTGGTCTCTGCCCCGGGGCTTGTAGCGTTCTTGCTCTTTGGTGTATTTGTCTTTACGCGATCTGTCACGTGGGGACTTTGATCGTCTCCGTTTCCGTTTGGAATGGTCTTCCTCCTCGCTATCATGTCTCCTCTTGTGTCGGTGTCCATCTCTGCTTCGGTCTCGATGCCGGCGAGATATCGGGGTCGTCGAACCATCTTTCTCTCTTTCTCCGCGCCTCCTCCTATGTCTATCCTCATCCTTGCCGCGATCTTGTCGTCTGCTTGACTCTGCTTCGCATCGGTCGATGTCGTTTCCTGATGGCGCCAACCGTCCCTGATTGCCTGCGCTTTCGACATCACATCGGCCTGGCGCATATGCATCCCCTTGCCCTGACGCGTGTCTTTTCTCCCGATCCATCATTCTGAGTCGAGCGCGAGACTCGGCGGCCTCTTTGGCAAGAAGCGCAGAGTTGTGGCTGTCAGTCTGTCGGATGAGGTGTTGCAGGAAGCCCTTGTTGGGTCTAGGTGCGCGAGACTTCATCCTATAGTCTGTTAGCACGAGCATTCTCATAGTGGAGTGCTCATGTACTTTCAACGCTCATGCGACTGCACAGCGTGTACGGAGGCTCATGACGCACCTCGGGTTGAAGGCATCGATGCCAACGAGCTCGTATGTCTTGGTCGCCTTCTTTGCATCTTCTTTCAGCAGCTCTGCAATATACGCGTCGTCATTCAGGTCCCTGGCCATGGTGGGCGACTGTTGTTGGGGTGGAGAGGAAGGGTCGCAGAAGTCTGACCTTGAGATCCCGGGCGGCCATGTGAAATCATTCCACGCGGCGGGCCGTGCTAGCTGCATGCGGTAGTCGCCGCGGGGAACTCAGCCCTACGCGGGCATTCACGATCCCAAACAAACATTCAATCCTCCAATTCACATACAACAGACAAAATGGGACCCAAGCGGAAATCGGCAGCGCCAACGCCAGCCGCAGTGTTGGAACAGTTGCAGCAGTCAAAGTCACTCAAGCTCTTGGCTATTGCAGAAACACTGTCGCCAAAGGATCTCCCACAGGCCGCGAAGAAGCGCAACTCGGCGGCGTCAGAGGACAGCGAGCAGAATGGCGACACTCATCCGGCTGCCCTCGAGGCTGACTTACTACATTACAAAGTACGCGTCTTCGAAATGTTATGAGAGAGATACAGGCCTAACATTGTTGCAGGAACTCTTCAGCAAGCTACGCTTCAGCTACGTCGAGCAGGTCACCAAGGAGAAGTTCCTGCGCAGCATAACGGAGAACCCACCCCGCCTGGTCGACGCTCACGAGAACGACGAGAAGGAAAAGGAGATACTGGGTCTCAAGGCAGAGCTCAAGGAGCGCAAGTTGGAGGTAGCCGAGATCCTGAAGCAGCTGGAGGACAAGGGAAAAGAGCTCGCACTGCGCTATGAGGGTCTTCAACTACGCACGCAACAGCTTGAATCACTTCCGACTGAGATTGCTGGCCTGGAAGCTACCATTGAGCAGCTGAAGCACGAGCAAACACCAGTCTCAACGAACCCTGAGCTGTCTCTCCCACTTCCAGAAACTCAGCGAGTGCTCAGCGAACGGGAGGCGGAGCTTGCAGCCCTGAATGCGCAGATCGCAAGTCTGCAGGCTACCATCCCGAACCGAACCAGAGATTTGGAGAAGCTGGAGCGCGAGCTGAGGCCGCTGGAGACGCAGAAACAGGGAACCGTCGCGGCAGCTAGAGAGGCCCGGAGACGGAAGGAAGAGGGCGGTGGAATCGGAGACGAACTAGAAGAGAGAGGCAGATGGCTCCGAGCGTCTGAAAAGGCGCTAAGGGACATGTTGGATGTTGAGGGATGACGTCCTTGCGGTGAGCGTGTGCTGGGCTTGTTACGGCGTTTGGACTCGAGATACCACTGCTTGAAACGACTTTTTCTCTGCGCAATCGACTCGTGTTAATCCGTCTTCTAATCCGTGGCCATGCACCTGCGAACACGGTGCTTGAGCATGTCCCCTAAGGCCTAGTGACGGTTCGCCTCACTGCCAGCGCATGCACGCCCAAGAGCAGCGGCCAGCAGCGTGCCGAGCTAATCAATCGGCCTCGGAAACCAGAAATTCGAGTCGTCTCAGAATCTGGGCGGCTGGGTGCAGGGGTGCGGCGGGCTGTGGTTGGCCGGCCCCAGCCACTCACCGCCCTTCAACCTATCGATTACGTTGCCAGGCCATTCCACCCATAAACATGCGGCTGGTGGAGCCCTCGACGAGCTAATTGAGCTGGCTACCGATTCCATCCTTTCGTGACATCTGCAGCTGCAGCACCGAGTAAAGACTTTCGCTCCCTGCAGTCACGGAAACCGCTTCTTCCCAACGACGTCCATTGCACGGCGCCAGGAGCTGACGTTCCCCCACCACCGCGAGCTGTCCAACCGGACACGCTCTACACGACTACACGACTATCCCACCTCGTCCCGGCCTACTTTCGCTATTCTTACGCCTGTCACGACGTTACGACTCTCTGTTTTCACGTATTGTTGCTTGCCTGCGTTGTTAGCGAGAATCCGGTTTTCTGTCGTTACCTCGTCCGTCAGCCTGGTGTGTTTAACGACTTACGCACCTACCTTACGACTGTTTCTGAAGGAATTGGCCATTGAGCGCGAAACGGAACATTATTGCGATAATGTCGAACCAACTATCAGACCCCGGGTCGAGCGTCTACGACTCGGCCACGATGCACGTGGGAGATGGCACATGGGACTCGCAGCGCAACACTTTTCTGCTGCCCAACTTGCAAGCCCCCAACTTTGAGACGATGCAATTGAATGGTAAGAATCTTCGTTGTTGAAAAAAAAAAGAATACAGAGACTGACTACTCAGGCATGGGCAATCGCTTCCGCAGCATGGCCAGCTACAAGGCTCTCATCATAGCCCACGGCGTATTAGCAGTCATTGCTTTCCTATTCGTAATACCTGCAGCTATCTTCATGGCTCGCTTCTACCATCGCAACCCACGAACCGCCTTGCGAGTCCACATCTGGTTGCAGGTAGCAGCAGTCCTACTCTCGACTGCTGCCATAGTCTGCAGCTTCCAAGCTGTTGGCCTCGAGAGGTCGCTGACCAACCCTCACCACGGCATCGGCGTTGCGCTATACACTCTTGTCATGGTTCAATTCCTTGGTGGCGCTCTCATTCACAAACTAGAAAAGGGCAAAGAGCGATTCAAGATCCCTCTGAAGCTTATGGTGAGTGAACAACATGCAGAAGTATGGCGAAAACTAACATTTATAGGTTCATCAATGGCTAGGCCGCACTATTGCACTGCTTGGACTTGCCCAGATCCCACTTGGTCTGACACTATACGGATCGCCGCTGGCCTTGTTCATCCTTTTCGCAGTGTGGACTTTCATCCTAGTCATCCTCTACTTCGTCCTTTCCTACAGGACCCAGCCCGAGATGGACTTTGATGACCGTAGTACCTACATCACCGACCGCTCATACAGTACCAGGATAAGTCGACGCACGAGCAGAGGCCCTGGCGCTGGAAAGCTCGCAGCAGCGGGAGCAGCCGGTGCAGGATTAGCCGCGCTGGGGTCAAGAAGATCTCGAAGCCGCACCCGCAGCAGGCACGGTGGCACAGTTCTGAGTTCCCGACCCGACTCTCGGTCCCGCCGTGATTCCCGATCCCGCGTCGCCGACTCTGAGTTCACTGAATCGTACTTGAGCGATGAGAAATACCGTGCCGATGGCAACAAAGGTTCTACATGGAAGGACAAGCTCCTAGGAGTTGGGGCTGCAGCTGGTGGTATTTTCGCCGTCAAGAAACTATTCAATCGCAAACCAAAACATCCTCCGACCGAGACAGGGAGCGACTTCAGTTACAGCCGCCCATTGGGACCATCCGAAGTTACCCAGACCGATATCTCCAGGCTCGAAGAAGGAAGGGCACCCGAATCTCCAGCAAACCGTCGAAATGACTGGCGTCGAGACAACCCACAAGCATCGGCTTTGTCTGGAAGTGCTATGCGACCTGGTCACCGCACAAACGGAAGTGTTACCTCCATTGACTCTTTCGATAGCCGGACAAGCCTCAGCGAAGAAACTGAGATGAGGCCTAGGGATCGACAGTATGGTCTAAAGGAGGGTGTCGCTACGATGGGAGTCGTCGGTTTCCTGAAGCATTCTCTCAGCAAACGCAGCAAGAAGAAGGAAGACGACCGCGTGGAAGAGATGAGACAACAAGATCTCGAAGAGGAACGGGTCGCCCGCATGAACAGCCAACGCCGCAAGAAGTACACGGGTGATGGAGCACCTCCAAGGAGAGGCCACAGACCGCCGTCCACCATTCTGTCTGAGAGCGACATGACCGGCATTACACCCTCAGTAGCGCAGCGCCCATCTCGACCCATGGATTCTACCGTCACGCCCAACCCCAGTCGTCCCCCTCGCGCCGGTGTCTACAGTGTCCTGTCAGATTCTGGTTCCGAAGCCTATGACTCACCGGGAGGCCGTCACCACAGCCGACGCCGCACGGGAGACGCACCAATAATACCTGCAGGAGCAGCAGCGGCAGCTACAGTCACTTCCGCCGGATCGCCCACCAAACGCGAACGCCGCGGCAGCAGAGACGACGTCGCCTCCCCTCCCGTATCCGTCAAAGTCAAGATGCACAACGACGGCCGCCACGTAACCCTCCGCCGCCTCAACGAAGAAGAAGCCGCCGCCGAACGCGAAGCCCGCCGCCGCGAACGCCAACGCAAAAACCGCGCCGGCAGCGTAAGTTCCATGAGCGGCGTCGGCGGCGACCGCTGGCGCAGAACCGAAGCCATGGAAGCTGCTCAAGCCGCGGAAATGGCTCAACAGTCTGGTGGTGCTGCTCCTCCTCCTCCTATGCCCATGCCTAGTTCGAGCACCTTGCGCATGCCTGAAGCCACTATTCCTCCGCCTCCGCCGGGTCCACCTCCGATGTTCGGTAATGGCCAACAACAGCATCTGGCGCCTGATCAAGCTAATTATCCTCCTCCGCCTCCTATTCCTGCTGCCGCGGATACGGTGCTGAGTAGTCCGGTGTATGGGACTGAGACGGATCTTAGTAATTATGATTCCAATAGGAGGAGACGGAGGGCGGAACGGGCGCAGGCTAAGCAGGCGAGGTTGGGGGGGAGTCGCGTTGAGTTTTCGTGATTGTGATTGACTCCGCGGTATTTGAAGGTGGTGATGTGGTGAGGTAGAAAAGGGGAAAAAAGGTTGAGGAAATGCATGGTTGTTGATAGCGAGTTTGGTTGGCATTTCTCTGGCGTTTGTGTGGTTGTCATTATTGAGTCTGTTTACCGTTGTGTTTGACATCGATCTGGCCTTCTGGCAGATTTCCAGCGTTATGCCTTGTTTATGCTGCGAGAATGGAATCGAAATGGATGATGAGAAGAGTAAATAGATTGAGCATAGTTTGTGTGGCTTTTGTATAAATGGATAGATACGCGCTTCGGCGTTGTGTAAGCTTCAATCTTTGTGGTTATTATCGTCAGGGTGAGGTCAAGACGTTTAATGTAATGTTGTAGTTTGGTGAGTGGCAGTTGTCGTGGTATGATATGGTGTCGTGGAGGGAGTCTTGGTATGAAAGTCATGATGTAGGTGTTATCACCAAACAATCTCTTTCTGGGGTTGTGGTGTCGATAAGTGAGCTGAGGTAAGCTATGAGAAGTCGTTGATGTTTCTCTTTTACGTCTTACAATAGTACAGTAGATGAAGAGGCGCGTTACAGCGACAAGATAACGTCTAATGAATCTATGGGCAACTTATTTCGTCTTTTACATTGGACCGGCTTCTTCCAAACTCATCGAGTCTGTCGTTTTTTTGCAAACAGTATACTACGAATATTAGAATTGGGTGCAGCTCCTCGCTGCTGGGCTGAACCACACTAACTGGTTATCAATCAACAACGATAGAGTGCGCCTTCCGACCCAGACTTGGGGATTGATATCGTAGATAGTGCGTCAATTAGGCGTACGTATGTGGATGTGTATATAAGTGTGGATATGTAGTGGAAATGAAAATGTTAAGAGCAATTGCAAAAAGGCTCAAGACCTTTTCCTTCTTTTGGAACCGTGGATCTCCCTTTCGAGGAAATTCTTTACTTAAAATACAGGTCTCAAGCACTACGAGCAGCAGACTATACGACTTGCAGAAGCTCTAAGAACACGAATAGTTTCTTTTTGCAAACACACTAGATAGTATAATGTCAAAAGAACGTAGAGACCGTGGCGTGAAGGAGTATATTGGAAGCTCTCTTGTAGTCTCAATCCGTATACATATAGCTAAGAGCGACAACAAGATACTGCAAACCGTCGTGCAGATATCTTCTGCATGTACATCTCTACCAATCCATTCACCAAACACTGTCGCACTTCCTTTCCCTCAAGCCCAACATTCCCAGCTTACGGGCGCTCCGCGACAATAGTCCCAACTCCCACGCTGAGCTCATCGAAGACCAGCCATGTATGCAAAACGCACGCGACAGTACAAATCGGCAACACGCATCTACCTTCGCTTGCTAAGCGACGCCGCGGAGCACATCTGCAAGTCATCACCACAGCCCTACTCAATCTCCGTACGGCGTCCCGTCTGTACTCGCTCGACAAGCCACGCTGCGTGTGAAAGCCTCTACAAGGAATCCCCCCCCCTGTCCCGAGTCCGCCCGTGTCTATGCCCTATCTACGCGCCATGCGCTCGTTCTTGGCCCGCATGCTCACCAGCGACGTGGTCAAGCAGGCAAAAAAAGAAGAAGAAGAAAAACCCGCCTCATCGAGCGTTTCATGCCCGCGATGCATTATACCCAGTGTCTAAAAGTTATTTCCGGGGCTCGGCTGGCGGAAGTCTCCTGCATTGATGTGGAATTGACGTAGAATCTTCGACGGAAAGGGGGAAAAAGGATGTAGTGACTGCAGGTCCTAGTGCATCGGACAAGGGCGAATGTGGTAAGTGGAGATGGACGGGAAGGGGGGATGTGTAGAGTGGCTTTGCCGAAGATGCCGAAGATGCCGAAGGAGATGTCGTGGTTATTGCTATATATCCTCGCGTGGGTAAGCGACGCGGAACATATCTGCAAGTCATCACTACGCATCTACGGAGAAATGCTACACCCGATGGCGTTGATCTTCGTGATGTACTTTGGTCATCATATGTCCAATCCATCAAGCTCTCCGCGGGGCGCGGTTAGAGCGGGTTCCTTGCTTCAATTTTTATAGAGAGAAAGAACGATGCGGGATTGTCTGATGATCAGAAAGGGAAGTCGGAACGCAGCCTTCGCCAGTCCTGGTAAAACGGGTAAAAGCGACTTTGGCAAGTGGAGATGGGTGGAAAGCTGTCCATCTAAAGTGAGTTTACCGAAGTCGCTCAGAAGGCTGAAGAGTTAGTTGCTGAGTAAGACGTATGTGGCTATGTTCTTGTTTGGTGTGAGATGAGGCTGAACGGAGTTGGCGAGGTACTGGAGGACAGCGGGGCATCGAAGGTACTTCGTTTTCATGTCTCTTGCCACCCTCATCCTCTTTGAACCTTGCATCAACCGTACTTGCATAACGCTAGATTCTGCCACGTTCAAGCTTCGTCCCGTATGCAGCTACGCAGATGTAGTCTCCGCGGACGTGTGTAAGCGGGGAGACGGCATCGAGCCCGAGGATATGTAATGGTGATGCAGGGCCGGGTAAGGAAATAAACATCTGGTGTAGGTGGTGGTCCGGGGTGGTTAAAGTGAGATATTGAGATGCATGGAATAGGCGAGACCGCTATGACGACAGCGACTTGCATAAGAGAGCTGTTGGCAGCTTGGCTTTCGAACTTGAACGGTAAAGTGATTTAATCGGTATGTAAATGCGACGCCTCTCGTGGGTTTGCTTTGATTGGCTTCGGAATTTGATAGCGAATTCATAGTCGGACTTGAAGCTGGAAAATTGGAATCTAGAATGTGTCGTCGTTCTGCGAATTTTCTGGAATGGTTGTAAACTTGCGACAATTCGGACTCAACGGATTATTGCTCTATCCTATGTGAGTCTTGAAAAAAAAATTACTATACCAGAGAGCAAATGCTACCATATGTGCATGAACTCGATGGGCGATCTTGCCGCTGGCTCAATAACTGTCCTGGGCTCGTATGCTACCATTGTCAAAGGAATACCCAACGGGAATAGGGTCGCCAAAAACAATTCCGATAGTATCCATACACGGCAGTGTATTCCCGAGAGTATGTGTAGGAGTGAAGTCGCGTTTGCCTCTGGATATGCAGCGTCCACGGGTAGATTACATGACCCGGTAATCAGCCACATCACTCGGATGGTGACTCGCAGCCACCAACGCAGAAGTGATAATCCAGATGCAGGAATAATTCTTATTCGGAGTACACCGATCAGAACAACATAACGTTTCCGCACCTCCATCGCTTGGACAAGATTCGGCTCAGCGCATAACACGCAGGAAGGTGAAGGATCCAGAGGCTTTACTGGCGTGTATCGATAGGACCCTGAACGGGAGAAGGCGATCCGCATCCGGATCCTAGGGAACGGAGCTGCGCTTGTGGCACACCGATTGCAGTAGATCACCGCTCGCATTCGAGCGCAAAGAACGATTACGATGTATCTCTGCTTTTTTTTTTTACATACATAGGCGAGGCGATTGGACGGCAAGGTTGGTTTGTGGCTGCAATTATTGGCCTCGGCATACGATTCCCTTTCCCAACTGCAGCCTTTGCGATCGCGCGTCGCGATGTGCATCCCCAGCCGCGGCTTTTGAAGTACGCGAGGATCGAGTTGGCCATGCCGGATATGATTGGGCCAGGCGTTCTTCGACAACGCAAGGCTCAAAAGCAAAAGGCGTCGTCACGATTGATACCGCGAACCGTCAAAGACTAGGATCACGAGTCCTTTTTCAAGTGCAACGCTGGACGTTTGCAGCCTTGCGCAGCGACGGCGCGCGCGTCCGGTGTAACGGTGCATGCACATGCCAGCCACACGACGTCCCGAAATTCAAGCCGTGCTGAGGTATGCCGCTGCAAGACGCACAATGGCGTGCAGGAAAAGCAACTCGTAGTGTGGTTGCAAGGACATACTGCGGTTTTTTCTGCCCACTGCCCGGGCAGTTCCGCTGAATCAGCGGTTCAAGGAAGACTCCGCGCCAATGGGAGTGAAGTGAAGCAATTAGACTCCGTCCCGATGTCGCTATGGATCAGATGATGTCTGGGTAGATTGCGAAAGGAGTATCCGTTCCGTTGTCGCTGCGCAGCAGAAATGTCGCATCGCATCTTGCCGCTGCATGCCGTGCGTTCCATTCCATATCTGTACAATATTGAACAATAATAATTTGTGCAGCTAACCAGGGCGCGAATGGGAGCATCCGGGGATGCACAACTACCACCGCCTGGGATTTCATGTGCCGCACAAGCCAGCCGAGTACGAGTCAGCGGCCTCTTTACCCGCCAATCAGAGTCTGCATGCATCTTAGTCAGCTGGACCAACCACATGCGAAGTAGCGCGATAGTTGATGCGACGACCTGCAAGTCCGCTGAACGATTGCCATGCTCACATGACTAACCCGTGCGCCGAGACCCTTTGCATCTCCAAGCGCCCAGGGAGGGGAAGTGTGCCCCATTTCGAAGAGCCCGGCGATCGGTTCCTGATCACTCGGCGTGGTCATCACTGGGATGGCAGCGGAGTGCGAAACGTAGCGCTGTGGAATTCGGTCCGACCGGAAAGAAAGCATGGACGAAGGAATGCAAGAAGGGTGGAAGATACCGGTGCATGGGAGGAGCATGGAGTGAGTTGGTATAGTCGCCACTTTGCTACAACAGGAGTAGGGGATTAGAGTTTTTTGCAAACGATGGACCCCCATGGTCGAGCGTCACGACGTCGTACATAGACCACGTTGGGCAATTGGGCCAGCTGTAATTGCAGCAAATCTCAACAATGCTAATGCTCAAACCGCCAGTCTCAGACCCAGTGCGTGCGCTGTACCAAACTATGCCCCAAACCTCGCAATACTAACGTGTCGTACGCGACAGCAACGTACGACTAATCGCGCAATCCCTCTTGTCTGTGTCGTCCCGGGCGGGCAAAGGCCACCGGATGATAACGAACTCTAAGACGGCGATTGCATTCGTAGACGGCGATGCATTTCTCACCATGAGAGCTAAGCCTACCCTTCCCATGGGTTCACGGTCCATCTGATCACGTTGCGCCAAGCCTTTCCGTCGCCGTTGGAGGGACATGGCCTTTGTTACCAAGACAGGAACGCGCAATCGACTTTCTTCTCGAAAAGACCAAGCCTTTTTCTTCCTTCCCACGAGGCTGACCCGTCCCTGATCCCCAGGGTCCCATCCAACGCCTCCAGCGCCAGAACCGCGACATGGTCCACCCCCGTCCCCGGCCGGCTGTCACTCAGCCAGCACTCGGAGGAAACTTTTGCGAAAAGTGCCTAAGCAAACGCTCCGACGTTAGACGGGCCGACCCCAGAGATAAAGCTTGAGACACTCTCAACGCGAATCGTGTGATTGGTGCCCAGATGGTGAAATGAAAGCCCTGTTGCAGCCCAATGGACATGAGTCGCTACCTTGTTGCATATGGCAAAGTCGCGTGGGATATGGCATGTGGCATGACGACGTGTTTCGCGAGGTTTTAACGTATTCGACTTGTCTTGTGTAGCTAAGGCTGCCCAAGTTGCTTCACCACACCTATCATGTTTCGCTATTTTGGAATTGTTTTATGCATAAGCGATTGACTTTACTACAAGCAAGTTGAACGCGTGTACATGATGCTAGGCTGACTAGGGCTCACTTCACCCTATTCTTCCTTGTGAACCATTTATCCGGGTTCGCATACCTTGCTCCTTGAGCTTCATGATCTTCATCCTGCACGCGTCGGTAGATTCCGAACTCGTGTTGTAATAACGACAGGCCGGGATTGCCATACCCTTCCCTGGTTGCGGGTCCCGTCGAAGCTACACAGCCGCAATAGTGTGCCACCATGTCATGTCAAAACCGGCTTTCCCAGACCTAACCGCCTCGTTCCGCAGTCAATCATTGTCCACCTCCAAGGATTCCGAGTGCCAGTGCTCGTCTCTTGGCTACGCTTTCGTAATCCTCGCGATCGAGAAGGGCGTCCGGGCCATGGCTGCGGTAATCCAGCACATGGATAGCCCTTGACACTTCATCTTGAAGAGGCAAGCCGGTGCTTCGATTAACCCATGGTACACATGTCAAATCGCTTAAAATATCCACGGTGGTCTTAGTCCTGCATGCAAGCTCATCCTCCCGCACGTGTGCTTTTGACACCATGAGCTCCTTCCCGTCGGAAGAACTACCGGAGGATTGACATTCGTAGCTCATTAGATCGCTAATGACCGGGAATCGCGGTATTCGTGTGCTGAGCCCTGGCAACATGACGCTTTTGGATCTTGTGACATGGCGGTTCAACGTCGTCCGTGTTCCACGTGCTCCTTTTCGAAGCTTTGATCACTCGAAGATTGTAGGGCGGTTGCCGTTGTAAAAGCTGAACGTTACTTGAATGGTCAAAAGCTATACCATGCTACCGAATCTAAAATTGGCCCATTGTCGGGACCAGAAACTCCACCGCGCCGTTGTTGATATTCCTACTCTTCAAAGAAAAAAACTATTGCTTGTACATCATAGGGTCGACAGGGTAACTCTGAATAGAAAACCGTGGGTCGTATGCTGTGGCATTAACGCCCATGTGATGACTCTGCATGTGGCCGTGCGAAGTGGGTAATTGCATGGTCGGATGACCTACGAGTTGCGACCCCCGTTGTGCCATTGGAGTCTCGTAGGGGCCCGGTGTCGTGGAAGTGCTCCTAGGAGCTGAGCTAGAAGAGTGGGAATGCGCTGCGCTGTGGGAGGAGTCGTACAGGGACATGTCGCCTACGTGCGTAGTAGGTACATTGACCATGGAATGCTGGGTCGTATTGAAAGGGAGTTGGGCTCCAGTCTGCGCGGCCAGTCGACGAATCAGATCGTTGTTAGGATACGAGGGCGACGTTGCGTTCGGGTTTGCCGAGTAGTCGTCGGCGACATTGGAGGGAAGTGTCCCCGAGCCAGTAGAATTTAAGCCGAGCGTCGAAGCGGGAACCGTCTGGGGGAGGTTCAGAGACCGGGGAAGCGGAAGGTTCGGGAGGACTTCAGAGAGCTTGGTGAGCAATAGAGGGAGGTATCGAGTCTGTCCTCCACGGAGAGTCGAAATGAGGGTGAGGAATCGCGATACATAGTCGCGAGGGCCCAAAGCGAATGCGTCAGGCGAAAACGAGGTGCATGCAACGACATCTGCTAGACAACACGCAATGTCGAATAGCTTCTCGATCTGCAGAGCTGTTAGCTAACGTTTGGCGTGACAGATAGGGTAAAACGTGGCAGGGGTATAGGTGGAAGGGACAGTGCTGCCAGTTTGGCTAGTCAGGGCATGGACGTCAGAGATAGACGTTGCCTAGTGCGGCACTAGCGCGATCGAATACAACAGGGATTGTTGCAGCTGGAGATGGAGGGGCTCTAGCGGTGACAATCTCCAAAAATTGGGGGATGATGATGCGGAAAATTAACGGGAAAATACTCACCAGTCCGACGCCGTGCATCTCCATGGCTTGTTGCGAGAATTGATGCGAGATTGTGAGAAGGTCCCTTGCGATTTCGATTGGGTATTTGAATGTGAGGGGGATGTCGTTGGAGACGCTGCTCACAAGACCCTGGCAGACACTTAGCTGCCATGTCTGCGATCGCAGCCATTGTTGAGTTATGCGAATCTGGACTTCCTGGACCTCTGTGCACTCGAAGTATGCTGGTACCGCCTCGGAGAGCTGGGTTTGAATCTGCGTAATCCATGCAGCGCTTGCATGTGTGTTGTGCACTCGGTTCCAGAGGTTGATGTATGTGTCGTCGATAATCTTGAACATGTTGATCATAAGTTCCAGGCCAACGGCAATGGGCCGATCGGAGGGGACCTCGTCCAGCGAAGGAGGGTGGATGGTGGGGTATAATGTGATTGGGCGGTGTTTGTGTAGGGCATAAGTCCTGTAGGCAATTAGCAAAGGGTCTAGCAAGACGCGTGGGTGTGAAGTCGTACCTCTCAGCGATAAAGAGGAGCCAGTATAGGACGCGCTTGCGCGATATATCCAGAGGGTCGTGTTTGTAAGTTTCCTCGTCGTGCATGCCTAGCAGTTGCGCTTGTGTGGTGGCTTCCCGGAGGTATGCCCATGCTGTGTTCTCGCGCGCAAGTCCAAAGTAGCAACCAGAGTAGAACCACGATGTGAGCACGCTCATCTGGGAGGGGTTCTCGCGGTGGTCGTAGCCTTGTCGCACACGGACAGACTCTTCCAGCAGGACATGGCCGATGCCGACGTTTGACATGTGGGCCATCTCTGGTCGTGGTAGGACGTTGACGGGTGGTTTGTGGTTGGCTTGGATCATGACGTATGCGCATAGTGCGACTACCATGCAATACGCCTCGGTGGAGCGGTCCATACCAACGGCGGCTTCTTGCGCTCTTTGGCGGTGCAGGACGGGTTCTGAGGGGTAGACATGGGCGAAGAAGTATTCTATGCAACTCTCAACGAGAGCGGGGGGCATGAGGCCCGGCGTGCGAGCGAATGTCGAGGATAGTGAACGGCCATCGAAGCCAAGGTCAGTTGGGAATCCGGCAGCAAGTTGGGCATTGCGTTGTGTTTCGCGAAGTTCGGACAGGACTTTGGCACGACTGCCTTTAGGTCCTTTCTTCTGTGGGATGGCATTGTATGTGCATGCAAGGCCAGCAGAGACGCAGTTTTTGCAAGGGGCCGTGCCTTCGCCAATGCACTTTACTTTTCTTCGGTGACAGCTAGAAGTTGATGATGTTAGTGGTGTGGCATGTGAAATGTGTACCGACGGCGACGTACCTATCGCAAGCCCGCTTGACCGGAGCAGTGGTGGTAGGAGTGGAAGCCATGTTGGAGGACAAGCTAGTGTGGGAACGTCTCGTCATCTACTTGATGAGGAATGCAGTCGCCGAGCGGATCCGCTGGTTCCTATTAGTACAACAGACATGTTGCGCCTACACTCGGGGAGATATCATCGAAGGTTCCTTGTGTCATTGTGCTTGAATGAATGCTCATTCGCACCTAGGTAACCTGGACGATTGAAAAGCCCAAGCGTCCAAAGTGCATATTAGACTCAACTAGTTAGCATCACTGCGCGAGGTGACATGGGGGTGATGGTTTGCGAGTCCAATGATCCAGCATGGAGAAGCGGCCTGCGTCCCTGGTTCCACGGCTGGGGAAAGAGTCTGCAGGGCAGCGCGTCGGACGCCGGTCAAACGCCTACCACACGGTCGCAAGCCATGGGGCTTAGGCGGTCTGGTGGGCTGGACCTTGCTTGGAGAAACATCCTAGCCTGACCGCTGGGCATCCTGCAGCGTTGGCACGGGCGGTTCTTGCAAAGCGACGGGAGCTTCGTTAGTGCCTTACTAGGGTGACTGTAACTAGCCGAGATTCCCCCGTTGGGCTGTTATGGGCAGGTATTCCGTAATGGATGTCCCGGGGTTTTTGCGATATATTTTCCAAGTGCTGATGCGGCTCTGGTATGATAAAGGGAACTGTGCACGCAAAATCTGGCATGGGCAAGGACGAGGGGATCCGTCCGTGAGGCTAAATGGTCTCCATGACGGGATGTCAGGGCTCTGAACACTGCTCCAACTGGCGACAAGGCCTCAACTCCGGACTGACCGCTTCCCGAACATCAAAACTGGTACTGACTGGCCATGTCCCACGGGATGGTCATGAAACGGAGCAATGGCGCCGACAGTTGCTCCATACTCGAGAGATTTCATGTACACCTAATTGGCGACCTAATTGGCGGTATGGGCCGGTGTTTGCCGCGCAGTCGTCGTCATGCCACCCAACAGGTACGACAGAGGTCATGCATCTGGTCGGGAGGTAAGGTAGACTGTAGCCATAATCCGAATCCGTATTCGATGGGTAGTTTCAGCGAGGCGCAGCTGGCGATGCGTTGGTAAGGTTCGCGGAAATACCCCTGGTAAGCGTAGCGAGTGAGGGCTGCATGGGATGCCGCATTCGCCACGAGGCGTCGTCGACCATTGTGCTTCTCCGCACGAGATAGCAAACTCTGAGTTTCTGTACTGGGGACAGTAGCGACTCCCTCATGGCTTATATCCTCTTTCCTAAAGGGCCTTTTGCGGTCTCCACCGTCGGATCGAGACAGTCAAGGTTCCGAGATGCTGCCGGCAGCGATCAAAATTGGTTCAACGGCGTCGAGACCGCGAATGAGACACGCTGGACCCGCCTCCAGAAGTAGGTTTGCCACCAGTCGTATCATAGGTACGCCACACGTCATGGCTCGGAAGGCAGCAAGATTGCCCACGAAGAAACTCAAAAGTTCGTGAGATGCAGTCTTGGTAATGGGTGAATAAGCGATGGTGTTGAGGCTTGTTGTAGATCCGGGGCGTTGGCAATGCTATGTATGTACCTTCCCATGTCTATGCTCCGCTAGCGGCTGCGCCATTGGTAAGATTCGTGATGCTTGGCATGAGCTCCGCGGAGGACTGAAGCCAACGTCACTCGTTAGCATGAACATGGCGTTTTGGTGTCTCGAACATGCGATATGGCTTCATTGAGATGGATGTTGGGTCAAGAGGAAGCGGTTTCCTGCGATGACATCATGCAGCTCCATGCATGGTGTGGAAAGAACTCTACCTAGGTATCCCCCAATACAGAAGGCACAACTGCCCGTCCGATTTGTCGAAACAATGTAAGGCCATCCGTCTATGCTGATTGAGTCATGGATCGTGGAAAGGCAGATCAAAAACTAGATACGGCAATACCTCCGGCACATCACTGTGAGGTTCGTACGAGGTACAACGCGGGAAGAGTCAGTGCCCTGAGCTCAGGCTGCACATCTCAGGTAAGCTTCAGCGTACATCGTCAGACGGATTGTTTGTACATGGAACGATCATCATGGCCTTTGCATATCTTGTTTGAACGTCAGATGTTACCGACTATTCGACGACTGTATCGCCAGTCAGGTACGCACAGTACGGAGTCCATCTACCAACTTGCTTTGCTAAAACTGAGTCTTCCCTTAGTGCAATGAATCGAGAAAAGCACCATGGTATCCCCAAGACGCCCTGTTGTGCGATGGAGAGATTTGTTGACAAGTAACATGACTAGGACAGCACATAGCAGTACCGTGGATGCAAACGGAGACGTACCAGTTCAGACTCTGTCGGCAAATCGGCGCCCTTCCAAGGTTACATACCCAACCACCCAATGTACCGCTTACAACCGCTACAATCGAGTTATCCCGAGACGACTGCGATCGCAAGAAGACTGCGAGAGCATGCTCACAGTTACCGATAGAGCTTCGAGACTACCAAGGTAGCTATGCAGCAATCACGCCCGCCACCACATCATAAGTCTATTCGTCAAGGGAATAACAGCCGTCTCATTACTAGTAACTGGAACGGGGTAAGTATCCTGCGTAGAAATGTTGACATTCATTTCTATTCGCGCGGTGGACGCATCACTTGGAGTCCGCGTTGGCCGAACGGAAGAGTACCCGTCTTCTCCAACTTCTCCCAAACACACAAAGTATCTTTCACCACAATCACGGCATCCAATCCCGAAGTCTGAAACAAGTAAGCGAAGTACCAACCTAATCTTTTTGACATCTCGCCTAGATCCGTCTACCCGTACAAGCTTTCGTTGGAAAGTAAATATGGAATGAAGATTGAGATCGTCAATTCTCAAACACTACTCATCCTTTCAAAGACGACCCATTCTCACGAGTCGATACGGCCAATTGATGTTGAATAGAATGGCACTACCTTCGCATCCTATCTGATCGATTGCTGTCGCGAATGTGCCAGTGCTAAGACGTATCATGGTTCTCGGTAGAGTTCCTTCTCAACGACCAGAGTATACAACGATGATGTGCTGCTGCTGGTGTCTAAAGAAAGAATGTGAGGATGGAATTGCGCATCTACGCTCGCAGTTCCTGTCTTCGTTACGCTCCCTTCTCAGTGACTGGCTGAGAATCACAGCAAAGCTATCGCGATCACACTGTATACCAAAGAACCATCTCAATGACCAGACCAAACTAGGACTACGCCCTAATAGCGAAGACAAGACGGAGGAGAAGCCACAAAGTAGCATAGACAGCAAAGTCGTAGTGCTTAATCAGAAGTAAAGCAAGGGCGTAAGTCGCGAGACTCAGCCCTCGTGTCTTAGGAAGAGACTAACAATGCACAAGGACATGAACTAATTCAAGGAGATCTTACCACGTCTCAGAGCGAGTCGCGCGTAACTCTTGTTGTTCTCCCGCGTCCGCAGCATGTAGAGCAATCCAAAGAAGCGAAGCGTAGCTGCTTTAGTACAGGGTAGCCCTATAGAATGCTGCAAGAAGGCATGGAGAGACAATCGAGCAAATAGACGCGCGAACACCTTCTTAGCAATATCTGTGTAGCGCTTTTCGTCAATTTAATAGTGTCTTAGCAAGATTATGAAGCGAGAACGTGTCTTGGTTTGTTGTCAACTACAATTGAGCATTTTCGGGTAGAGCAAGGAAGATATAGAGACACCTATATATTTCGAGTAGAGGAATGCGCATTGCTCTCTTGTAGGAACTACGTAATGTCTAGAGAGATGTTGTAGCAAAGTAAATGCAATATCGCATTATTCGCGAGAGAGAGGATAAGTAAAAGTGCTAAAAACCATAGTAAGGCAGGTCGGAGCCTGATATCGCAGTATACACCCCCTATCTCTCTATCCGTTTATTAAAACTGCAAGGCTTCCTGTATTTCGCACTCCTTTTATCACGATCGACTCAAACCTTGCTATGTATTTCTATATATCTGTTCCTTCGCTGCATTAGCTATTACAGCTATCCTCTGCTTCCTCCGCTCCTCCTGAAGTATCTATTACCCTCTCATTCTATTCTTTTTACTCTTCTCTCTTCTTCTTCTTCGATCTAAGCTTCTCAACACACATCCCCTCTAACTAGTCGTTCTACTACCTTATCTACACTCGCGACACTTAATAAGCGCACGCGACCTAGTAGCTATTGCGCACTCTAATCTCGTTATGTCGCCTGCATAGCTTCGAGCTTAAGACAAGGATATAGTTCTGTGTTCTGCGACTATCCAAGTAATGTAATAGAGAGCAAAAGTCCCTTTCACCCAACCTTAGAATGGTTCTGCGAGAACGCAGAGCGAAACAAGTCACTTACGACTTCCCTAACATCGACGACCTGGACGAAGAGACGGGATACTCTCGCAGATGAGAGAAGTCACAGGTGTGGTGTACTAGGAAGTAGAAGACTAGGCATTACGCAAGAAGTAGCGTTCTTATACTATAGATAACGGTAGTGTTAACACGGAGAAGAATAATTATGCACGCGAGACGAGATGGTTTAGTTCCGACAGCAGAAGACCGTTGAATAGCTTGGTGTTACAATGCGGGCTACACTTCATGGGCTTCTCGAGGTCATGCAGAATGTTTGTTAGATTGTCTAGCTCGGCTGGGGATGTTGTATATGCTACGTAGGTAGTTCTGAGATTACACGCGGATAAGGAAGAAGAACGACAATAGAGCCAGCACGTCCACGGGCAAAACAAAAAGCGTGACTAGCCTATAACAAGTACCAAAGACGGTAGAATTATTATAAGAGATAAGTAAGACTAACCACGCCGCTCCGACAGTGAACACACTAGAAGCTGCTCTTTAGTTGTTGCCTTCCCGAACATTCTCGGTGTATGTAACTTGGAATGCACTTAGGCCTAGTCGTTAAACTGGCGTGAGAGGAAGAAAATGGATTCTGGCGGGTATTGATTACGAGTTCTTAACGTACTGATCTAGTCAAGTCTGGCAGGACTAACACATGAGGTAGTAAGCAGGCTTGAGGGTCCGGGGTGAATACCTTGAGGACGATGGGAAAGACGATGCTATCGTCCAGTTGCTCTCCAGAGGGATACAAAGTGCCCGCTTGGTGTTGAAAAGAGGAAAGAAGCTCGTTCGTACTCAATGTACCCGTCACTGAGAACATTGGTTAAAGGCACACGTGGTATCTTTGTCAAAGCAGTGCAAACCTTCGTAGTAATGCGTCGTTGTTTGGGAGTAGCTACCCACTAAGAAAGAGCCTCTTGGTATGAACACAACCCTAACAGCCATCTACAGCTGTCAAAGAAAAAAACGATCTCAAGAATAAACCGCATGCCTTCCAGCCTTAATCTGATTCACTAGGTGGCCAATCAAGCGGCCCCAGTCCAGCCACCATAAAAGTTTCCCCATTCCACACACCAAGCCTCCCCATCGACACGTACGGGCGCGGTGGCAACTGACATGATGCCAGAGAGAAATCGCGGGTCCTTCGCTCGGTTACAAACCATGTGAAGCGCTCGCCGTTATACTAAAATGGCCCGTGGGGCCAATGCTCATCGGGGATGTACGTGTGCTGGTACTTTTGCCCATTCCAGGTAACCTATTTCCCTTTATAGCAATACGAATCTCGACTCGTTTGGTACCCGGGCGCGTCCTTGTAATACTCGCGTGCAGTATAGGCAGCCTCCAGTTGCGCCGTTATGAGATTCATTCGAATTTGCGCTTCTTGATTAACGGGGACATACGTCTAGTATGCGTTTTGAGGCACCTGGTAGCCGCCCATCTGCGCTTGTTGGGCCTGCGCGTGTGCCTGTGCTTGGGCCTGCATCTGCATCTCCTGCTGCCGTTGAGGCAGGTCATTAAACCACGGATGTGAAAGGGCGTTCGCAGCACTAATGCGCATCTCTGGCCGCAACTGCAGCATGCAGTTGAGTAGACTAAGCCCCACCTGGTCGACTTGCGGCAATATAAGGCGCAGATCCTGGGTGTGGTATACGGGGAAGTTGTTCTTGTACTCTGGCAGCTGCGAGATGCCTGGCCATGATCGTTCAGACGGTGTGCCCATCAGCCTAAAGATCTTCTGCACTTGGTCTTCGTTGGTGGTTCCGGGGAACAGCGGCCGCCCGGTGTACATCTCGGCCATGATGCAGCCTGCTGACCATATATCGATGCTGGTGTTGTAGGTCCGGCTGCCGAGCAGCACATCGGGGGCGCGGTACCACAGGGTTACGACTTCGTTGGAGAAGGTGTTGACTGGGATGCCGAAGGCGCGAGCGAGACCGAAATCGGCCAGCTTCAACTGGCCACGGTTGTTGATCAGGAGGTTCTGGGGCTTCAGGTCGCGGTGGAGGACGCGGGCTTCGTGGCAGAAGGCGATTCCCTTGAGCAGCTGGTACATGAAGGACTTGATGGTGGCGGGGTCCAGAGCACCGCGGTCGCCGCGCGAGTCCATGTATCGCTTGAGGTCCTTGTCCATGAATTCAAAGACGAGCATGAGCTTGTTCTCGGTATGTATGACGTCGTGCAGCAGGACGATGTTCTCGTGGCGTAGTTCCTTCATGAGGGAAATCTCGCGGATAGCCGTCGAGGGCGTGCCTTCCTCCGAGTCGAGGTGGATCTCCTTGAGGGCTACGAGTTCGCCCGTCTGGCGGTTTCTGCCCTTGAAGACCTGGGCACGTTAGCACACAGTATAGCCGACATGGCGCTCCTGCCTACCGTGGCATAGGTGCCCTCGCCGAGCTTTTCGAGCTGCTGGAAGGAGCTGGGGTGTCGGCGGTTGTCCATGGTAGGCACGATGGGCTGGGTGTAGCCGTCGCCGAGGTTGCGGACGCTGATGGACGAGTCGGTGCGGTGCGGGGCGACAAGCGTGCCGGCGTGGACGGGCTGGAGGCTGCCCGGGGGCGCTCGTGAGGTGAACTTGGGGTCCCAGAGGATGGCCGAGGCGGTCGTGAGCTGGCTGGCGATGCGCAGAGGCGAGGGCGGCTTCGGGGGCTTGTCGGGGGCTGGGGCTGGTGACGCCGTCGTGGTGAGCGAGGGGGGTGATGATTAAATAAAAGGGTCCAGTCGCGAGAACAGCAAAGGCAGGGGATCTTCGTCGGCGCTTGGGTGGAGAATGACTGTTGCACGAGTCCGCGGGTGGGATGTGAGTGGGTTTGGTGGGGCGAGAGTAGCCGCCTGCCTCTGCGCTACGCCCATCCAACTTCTGCCTTCAGCCACGGCCTTTGTTCTTTATCAAACCAGCTGCTATTTATGGATGCAGTCATTAAACGCATTGCTTTGGAACACTCTTACTGGACACTAGAGCCTCAAGTCAGGAATGACTACAATCACGATATCAGCTGCTACAGGAATGCAGAGACCAGAGACATGACTGATGCCGTTTGCATTCACGCACACGAGACTTCACACTACAACTGGATTTTGAACGATACACTACGACACACACTTAAGCATTACAGCTTCCACCACATCGCTGTAACACACGCATGCCATGCCGAGTATCATGTTATACACGCGTGTGATTAGCCACCACTTCTGGAAGAACGCATACAACCCGTCTCTACGTATGCTTTCCACTTATCCTTATTACGCAGCGCCTTGTAAGACGACTCAACTGCATATCGCACAGCATGCCGCAGTGGGTGACACTGTGTGCACGCAGATGTTGGTGCTTATTTCCAATATAGGCAAACACTTTTGAATGGTTGGTAATATTGTACGCGCAAGCTACTTGGGATGAATGGGGCGTGGTCAGCCTCGCAACTGTCGCCTGCTCACCGGTGGTGGTATTTAACGCTCTAGATTTTCGTGACATGAGGAGCTCCTCGGTACGATCTTAAGCACCTTACTGAACCAGCAGCAAATCACGTGCATGTCAGTCCAAGACGGCGCTCGAGCAGACAAATAATACGGTTGACAGCAAGAGAAGAAGATCGACATCCGCAAATCTGATCGTCAGAACGGAACAGCGAACATGGAAAATGATCTTATCAACACTTCGACATCTATAGGACCAGGGTTCTTCGGAGACATGGCGAAAATTTCCGAACATGCCTTCGAGCGAGCGGATGCTCGACATTGGGCATCAAGGCGCATTCGCTTCTTGGTTTATGACGACTCAGATGTCAAACTCGACGATTTTGACAGCGACGACGAAGAGGGAAAGGAGGAGTACGCTATAAACATGAGTCTTGGAAATGACAAAGCCCGAGACCCAGAAGGAGGTGGCGAGGTTCCAAATGCAAAGGGAGGCAGTGTCGCTGAACACTCAGAACAAGCCAACAAATCCACACAAACTAAATGCCGCGTTTGCGCATCATATCCCGAGTTTCCGCACAGGTGGAAGCCTAGAGAATTCCGTCTGGTCAATCCGGTGGTCGATCATCCGGAATGGTTCAGTGGGAACGGCGTCAGCTCGCGCGACATATGCATACATTATTTAGCGGTGTCATACTGCTGGCCTCCTCGTGGAGAGAACCCGACTCCGAAAACCTACACGGTCCGTGATCTCGACGGGCATGTTCGCGCCAGTCGTGCCCTCGACGATGTTCTAGATCGTGCTGTGGACTTTGCCACTTCATACGGCTTTCGCATGATATGGATCGATCAAGAGTGTCTCCCCCAACCGACTGAAACCAGTTCCAAAGAAGACTGGGAGGAGCAAGAGCTCGGAATACAGTCGATGGACATTGTGTATAACAGAGCCGTCGTCACGGCGGGTCTACTCGACATCGAGATCACATCGCAGGAGCAGCTTACAGCCATCGAGTCTTTGCTGTCTCCTGGCCGAACAGGGATGCGAAGCGTAATAGATCGCCGCTTCTGCGAACAGATCCTCGATTTCCTTCATCGAACCAGTCAAGACCGGTGGTACACCCGTGCGTGGGTTGTTCAAGAGTCGGTTTGTGCTGGGAATGGACTGATGCTGGCTTTCCGACGCGGCCCAGGGATTACTTTCCAATCCAGTTTTCGGTTTGGGCGAGCGGAGGGAGAAGATCTCCGTCCTTACCACTCACTCGACGATAATCGTGGAAGCTGGGAGTCAAAGCTCGTCTGCATACACTTGCGTGGATTCTGGCGTATTCTAGACCAGATGCGATCTCTGCTTACACGCGACTTTGTTCATATGGGAAACTATCTTGCCCGATCTGGGCTCGGCTCAGAAGAAGTCTATCCGGGAGCTCGATCTGTGCTTGAAATAGCAGACCGCCTCCATCCGAGAACCGAGAAAGCAAACACAATTAATCAGATCGTACAGGCTCATACCGAGGGGTTCTACGGAAAGCGTCCTACGATCAACGCCGCGGGAGCTCTGACACTGCTGAAGCATCGCGAATGTTACTTCAATGCTGACAGACTTGCCATCATAGCGAACATGTGCGATTACGACTTCCGACTGGACACAAGGAAAGTCAACGCCAATTGCCACTCACTGCGTCTAGCTATATTGGCATTGGCGTTGAGCAATGGTGACCTGTCCTTGCTAGTACCAGAGGCATATCTACCTGAGGGCCACGAGAACCAAGGAGATATCTACGCTGGAAGTGTATCGAGCTCGAACTTATTCCAGAACATCTTCCTGGAGGCTCATCGGATCGAATACTGTGAAGTTCGCGACTACATCAATATACGACTCCAAACAAGCAGACAAGGCCGATTCACTGCCGAAGGGATGCTCCTCCATTCGTATCTCTGGTCCGTGGAACGCGAAATCGACTTTTCACCCGTCCAAGCAGAGTGGGCCGATGTATGGGAATCCTACAAATGCTGGGTCATACTGTTTGAGCGCCAAAAAGACGAGACCGGGGAACAAGCTCATGCGCGTCAAATGGCATTCCTCCAGCGTTTCAACCAACCGAATGTAGCCACGCAGGCTATTCAGGATTTCCGCCGTTGGGGTCACATCCCAAACGAATCGTCTGTGTGGGGAAACCTCGATCACGCCGGAATACAAGTAAAGCGAAAACTCGATGCGAAACGCGTTCAGCAAGTCCCCGAAATGCGTGATACAATCGCTCAGATCGTCTTTAGCATTCTCCGCTACATCAGGTACACACTGGCGGCATCCGAGGAAGATCGAGAATTAATGAAGGGACTGGCCAACAGCATATGGCACTCCGTCCGAACCGATCAAGTCCCAGACTCACAGCACCAACTCCCAGACGAAGTCGACACGCTCTTCGCCCACCCCGACGTCGTAAACCGCCCTTTTGCCGCCTTACAGCTCGACGAGACGCTCGAAGCGAGCCTCGCGCAGTTATGGTTCATCGACCGCATAATGCAGCACGGCCGCCTCTGGTGCGGAACCTACACGCCACCCAAACGACCAGCCCGTCTTACCTCACCGCCAGACACACACCCCTTCAAGACCACGTTCGAAGAAGACCTCCAAGCACACAACGACCAACTATCCGCAGTCCCATCATCCATGCGGTCCGTTGTAAGTCGTCAACTTGCCCGCCAGTTCCTCACCGTAGCCATCGAGAGCGATCTTGCGAAGAATGGCAAAATGGGGGGTACACGCCACACTATGGTTACGTACCCGGAGATTCTGCGGAGGGATCTATGGTCGGATCGGAAGGAGAGGTTGCGGGAGAGGACGCTGTTGGCGGCTTTTGATGTGGATGGGCCGTGTTTGGTGGCTACGCCGTATGATCCAGAACGTGAGGTGTTGCCAAGGCCGAAGCTTAGGAGCACGAGTACGTGCTGGGTTGTTGAAGTCAAGGAAGATGGTGATGGCGGTGCTGTAGGTATGTCTGCTGGGGTGGAAGATGACGCCCCTGGTGTAATGGGTTCTGACGCTGCGGACGGAACGGAAGCTGGAGGGAAGGGCAAGGAACGAGCAGTGGACAACTCACCGGAAGCTGAAACTGACATGGAAACTGATGATGCAAAGGCCAGGAAGCTTCTGGACCGCCGGGATCTGGACTTGCGTGTGCTGAGGAAAGTGAAAGGGCTGTGGTGGATTATGGATCTTCCTTCTCAAGTGTATCTTTTTAGTTAGTTGGCTTTGGGACTCAAGGCACATCTCGTTCTGAATTACATCGCGAACGCAAACAGCCGACGACGGCATTACGAGTAGTCGATTAACTTCTGCATTACCTATGTGTGATTCCAGATCATCAATTCCCAAGCGTAAAGAACGCTCGTCTCTTCTCCCTAGCCTCCTGCTCCGAGGACGTGCCTTCGTTCTTGGGCCGTCCGCGCTTGCCCTTCTTGGACACTGTTTTGGAAACACTAGACTGCTTCTCGAAAGCTGGCAGCGGGGGCGGCAGCGGTGTTGTAGACTTTACAACCTCCTTGATAGTTTGTTTCGAAAGGCAAAAGTCTATATGTGCGTTGAAGCTTGCGTCGTCAGGCGCCTGCGGAACAGAGCAAATAGGACACTGCCACTGTGGTTCAGACGGTGGCTGTTCACCTTGCTGTTGCTCCTGTTCTTGAGACAGCTTCTCGAGTTCGTTCATTTCATTATTTCGTTCTTGTCGTGCGGCTTCCTCGAACTCTTCCTCAGGCCATGTCTCCCATGCTCCTTCATCCTTAGAGATGAGGGTCTTGGTAGCGGTTGAAGATGTCTTAGCTGCGCGGCCGAAGAAGTCGATTCCAGGCTTCTTCGTGCTGATAATGTGCGTGACTCGTAAACCCATTAAGCGTAGTTTCATATTCGGTATCTCTTTCATGAGCTTCTCTAGCATCGGTAGACTGTACTTGAAGAGGTCGTCTGCTTTGTGTATGGCAAAAGGTGGCGTTGTCTGTCGCGTGTGGACTTCGTAGGTGTGGAGCTTGATCTTGATGCAGAGAGTTCTTCCTTTGTATTCTGTACGTTTGAGATCCCCTTCTAATTCCTCAGCGATATGCCGAAGCTTGTCACGCAGGGCATCGCGACCCTGTAGCTCTCTGAAAGTAGTTTCAGTGCCGACGCTCTTGCGTTCGTGGTCTTCCGCTGGCTTGATGACGGTACGCCCTAGGCCCAGATAGCACTGCATCAAGAACTGGAATGCTTTCTGCCCAAATAGCTTTGCCATGTATGCTCGATGTGCGTAGATGTCTCCGCATGTCTTGACGCCTATGGCATCCAGCTCTCGTTCGAAGACGCGACCGATACCATTGACCTTTCGCGTAGGCAGGGTCTTCATAAACTCCATGATCGTCTGCCTGTCGCTGGCAAGCAGGAACTGCCCGTTTGGCTTGTTCTGATTGGAGCAAATTTTGGCGAGTTTAGCATTGGCGGCGATGCCAGCGGAGACGGTGATCTTGGCTCTTGCAAAGACGTCTGCGCGCAGCTGGCTCACAGCTTCCTCGGGTGTCATGTGGTGCTCCTGGCAGTATTCTGTCAGATTGAGATATGCCTCGTCACAACTCGCACTTTGGTAGTCAGGATCGTATAGCGCCAGTACTTCGCGGACCTCTTCGGCCTTGGCCATGTACTTCGCAAAATTCATAGGAACGCAGATGAGCTGTGGACATAGCTTCATGGCGACGAACCCAGCCATACCGGAGCGACAGCCAAACTTGCGTGCATGGTAGTTGCAGGTAGTCAGCACGCCCTTGCCGACGGCGAACGGAACGTCTTTCAGTTCCGGTCGATCAAGCTCTTCGACTGCCGCATAGAAAGCATCGCAGTCGAGGTGTACGATGACCTGGCTCAAGTCCCTGCTCAGCTCCAGCTCTGCGATGTAGTCATCAGCTCTGCGTTGGTCGGAGGTCAAGTCGATCTTCTCCAGCTGGCGTCTCTTTTCCAGGATCTTGTTGATCTTCTCGGTGAGGTTCTTGTCCTTGACCTCTTCATTGTTGAAGAACTTGGAGCCCTTGGACGCGTTGTAGATGACCTCAGAGACCTTCGATTGGTCTACACTGTCTTGGCCAGCTTTGGTGAGCGATGGGCCGAGGAGGTGGTACTTTAGGGAGTCGTGCTCGGTGGACGTGGTTCGGGCAGGCTGCGGCCGCTCTGGTATATCTCGGGAGGTGTCATCTCCTTTGGCGGTGGTCATGGTGGTTGCGGTGGCCACTCGAGGCAGGTCGGACGCGTCGTGACTACGGTGACTGGGTGCATGCTGGGGCACGTGTGCGCGACGGGGCTGCGCGCATGATGGTGGTGAATGGGCGGACCCTGCATCGCTCATGGTAGGTGGGGGGTCATTTTGTGAGGGCGACAGGAGGCCCCATAAAAACGCGAGATGAGGCCCTCTCGAGGTCATGACGCGCTTTCACGTCTACTCCCCACTCGGACTAGCGGCGTTTGAAAGGCTCCAGGATCACTCAGGGCCACCAAAGTTACTTCATCTCGCACCAACACAGACGCCTCCCCACCTGAACCCTTCTCCTGCTCCTGTCTGGCCCCCGACCATGGACTGGACGCCAACCATCTGCACTCCTCCACCGCTGGCATTGTAGAAGTGGGGCAATACACGTAGAGCGCCGTGCTGTATGACCTGCAGACATCCGACACGCTACTAGCGTCCATCAACACACCATCGTCAACACCGCCATTACCCCCCGAGCCGCGCCCATTGCCCCCCGGCAAGGCCATGATCTCCCTCCGCATCCGCAGTATAACACCACAACTATAGCCGCACTCACCAGAGGATGCCCATCGAACGAACCGACCGAAATAACCCACGGCCGCTGAAGCCGACGCTCGCCAGCACCCGAACCGCCGCGAAGACGCCCTTGACCCCGAGACTTGCCGTTGCGCCCACCGCCTCTTCCACCGTCAGCTCCTCGAGCACCCGCACCGCCCGCACCAGCAATGGCACCACGCCCAAGGTTGCGGCCCCGGCGCCCTCGCACAACGAGGTGACGCCCATCAAGCCCTTCCTGAGCAGCAATGTCACGCCTCGCTCGTCCACGAGGAAGTCACGGGTGGGCGTAGACAGCGCCTCGTCTACGCCCAGCGGCACCCCCTCTGTTACCCCGAGCAGCTCGCGACCAGGCTCCACGGTAGACCACCACACCAGGGACCAGACTGGCGGATTCAGCGGGCACAGCGCTGTTGGAAGGAGCGGTTCGTCAGCAGTAGGGGGACGACCGCGCAGTACACCGGGACCAAGCAGCAGCCATGTCACGCCGACCCCGAGGCCGTCGCTCTCCATGTACAACACCGCTCCGTCCGACGCTGGCAGGAAAGACGCTTCATCCCTCTTCTTCCATGCCAATGACGCACGTCCGCACGAACAACCAGCACCGGTACTGGCACCCACGAAGAAGGCGCCCGCATTCTTCTACGCCGACGGAAGACAAGACGAGCCCCCTGCGAAGCCCACCGTACCATCGCCACCGCTGTCGTCCCTGGGGAGATCCCAGCCCGAGAGCAAGTTCTTCCATGCCGACTCCCAGCCCGAAAGCAAATTCTTCCACGCCGACTCGCTTTCCGAGAGAAAAGAACGCCAGCCGATTCTCACTCCGCCGCCTCCTACATCTCCAGATCTGCTCCCGCCCTTGGAAAGCGGACAAGGGGGGTCGCTTCGCCCGCCTTCGCCTACAAAGGACTTTGCACATCTCTCATACCGTAAGGGAGCCTCTCAGGTCCGGCCAGCCCTCAGCAGAGGCAGTTCAGGAAACTCCGCTCTCGCCATGTTGACTGGATCGAACACGCCAGATGTGTCTGATGGCCCCAGACGGAGATCTAGCGTCGCCTCCACTATAAAACGAGGGCACGTCAAGAGCTCCAGTCTGTCGTCCATTGACTCTGTGACGAGTGCGAAGAAGGCACCGACTAATGAACCATCCGCCATGCAGCCAAGCCCACTTCAGACTGAGAATCGTGCCTCCCTCCCCGATGATGCAGCACCTACGCCCGCTCGTCGCTACACCGCGTTCTCCCCTGTCGGATCTCCAGTATCAGCAAGCCCAACAAGAGACGGCAAGAGGAACAGCGACACCAAGAGTGCACTCGAGATGATGAACGAACTTGCTGCCAATGCACGAAGGGAGCGTAAAGTGCTTGACCTCGAAATCAGCAACTCTTCGCTCCTCGCCATCAACCGGTCATTGGAGAAGGAGGTCCGAAAGCAAAAGGCGGAGCTCAGACGCTTCCGTCGCATGAGCCGAGCTGGGCATTTCTCTGCTGATATGGCTAGCTCGCCTCCTGAAACTTCTGCCATTGGCTCTGGAAACATAGGGGACCTGTCGGACATGTCTGAAGCAGAAGAGGAGGACGAAACACCTGAGGAGGAAGAGGAGGATCCAGAGGATAGCGAGTCTTCATTCGATGAGGGTGCTCTGAGCCCGAGCGCTCAGCTAGAGCGAGACGAAGCACACCGCTCACGCGACGAGAAGCGCCTCCAGCTCGACCTTTCCAAACATCGCGAGATGTTGAACGACAGCCAGAAGATGAACCAGAGCCTTAAGAAGTGTCTCGGATGGACAGAACAGCTGATCAAAGACGGCCAGAAGGCGTTGGAGTACAAGGTGCACGTCAGCGATGTCAAGATCGGTGGTCGCGTACTCGTTGCGGAAGACGACGACAACGATGCCGCCGAACCACAGGAATCCAGGGGTCTTCTCAGTCCCTGGAGTCCAATTCACAACGCCATCGACGCTCTAGACTCGCCTTTCTTCCCTCAATCCGATCGCGTCATCGACCGGGACAGCGGCATAGATCTTGAAGGTCTTGAGCATATGGAGCATCACAGCGACCACTCTCGCGCAGCCTCACCCACGGACGACGGACAAGATCAGTCTAGAAGTCCTGTCAAAGAATTCCGTCCCAAACTACCCGGTACATGGATCTCCTACGCAACGACCCGCGAGTCCGACCTAAAGAAACACGAGACCCTCAGTCCCCTTGGTTCCCCCTTCGAAGAGCGAATCAGATACCTCCACGCGTCCATTGACGCCCTGGAAGCATCTTCATAACCACGCACACACACACATACGCACGCACGCACAGCTCACATTTATCTCTCTCTCTTGCTTTGCTCAACTTTGCACATACCCAGCTTTTTTCTCACTTCATCTTGCATGCATAGGGCACAACGGCGTTATACCATAAAGGACATTTTGCATTTTCCACCTTACTTCCAAACCGGCGCACAACGGCACAATGCGTCGAATGCGATTTCGACGCCCCCCACGACCGTTTCCTTTGTTCTTCCTTTTCCACTTTCTCTCTCACGGCCGCCAACATATATATATACATACTCTCGTTCAACTCCATAATGTTTTTGAATCTACGGCCTACGTCAACAATCTTGGAAAAGATCTTGTCGTCTGGCTGTTTTTACTTGGGCTCGTGTCTACGCGTGTTGTGTGCACAAAGTCAGTTCGGTTTTTATGATACCCCCCACAACTACTACTACTACTCAGTTGCGAGAGAGAGAGAGTTTTTATATAAGAAATCTTTACATAGCCAATATACGTCGCTTTACACTTTGGAAGAACCTTGTTGGGATTTAGTGTTGCATGCGCTTGAAGGTTATCGGGATGAGGTTGTTTCAACGCGTTGCGTTGCTCAACCTTGGAAGTTTATGTTTAGCACCCACGTAAGTACAACACTTTACTCGATCACATGACCGTCTCTCCTGGGAATCACGAAAAGATTACTCATGCGTGCGCAAGATGAGAACAATATGAGTCAAGTGTCGATAAGAAGAACAATCAAGCATGAAAGATGTATGCTTTCATTGAGGCATGATGAAAACCCCGTCTATGTATGAACAGACCTAGTGAATCCCATTAATCCATGATACATCCTTCTACCGAAGTAGATAATACGTTAGCACAGAAGCCAGCCTTGATCTACGGGTATCCGAACAAAGAAAGAAGCAGTGGAAAGAGTAATGAAGAAGTGACGATGATCTAAGCCCAGTAACCGAGCAGAGCCATCAAACCTGGCATTCCGTTAGTATAAATTCAATAGTATGGGACAAGGCAAAGACATACCAGCACCAAGAACCATAAGCCCAAACGCCTTAAGCGTCCTACTAACAGGCCCCTTCTGCATATAGGGACTAAACATAAACTCATGCGCCATAAGCTCCACAAGACCCGTGTAGATAAGAATACCAGCGGAGATGGAATCGAAAACACCATTCGTCAACAGCGTAGTCCTGCTCTCAGGCGCAAAAGACTGGCGCACGCCCAGACCAATAGCAATGGCAATGGGAGTCGAGATACCGTAGCCGAGGCCAAGGAAGTACGGGGTCCAGCGCTTGGACGCGGGCCAGGGGACTTCAGCGAGACGGGTACCCAGACCGAGGCCTTCGAACATTTGGTGGAAGACGAGAACGATGTAGAGGGTGATGAATTCCTCGCCGGCTACGGCAAGGGTGAGGCCGATGAAGATGGAGTGGAAGATGACACCGAATTCGAGGATGAAGACGGCGGTTAGTTGCGAGGCGTAGCCATCTGGGACGAGGGGACGTGGTGCCATGTCGGACTTCAGCTCGGCTTCATGGTCGCGTTGGTGGCCGAGGTGGTCGTCGCCGCGGATGTTGTGGTTGCCGCTGCTGCCTCCGGTGCTACCCTCGAGGTCGTGGGCTTTGTCGTCAGCGTGGGCGGCTGGGGAGATGCCAGTGGGTTCGTGGCTGTGGCTGTGGTCGTGGTCGCTGCCAAACTTGGCGTAACGCATGGTCATGAGCTCGAGGAAGAACATGAGAAAGAGCGTCATCAGGGCGATGCCCTCGGGCCAGGGGTACTTGGCGATGACACCGGTCAGACATTCGTTGCCGAGAGCTTCGTTTGCTGGGGCCAGGAGATGGATGAATGCCGTTGTGATGATGACACCTGAACCGAAGTACTTGGCGGCGAAGAAGACCCAGTTGGGGACCAGCTTGCTACGGGAACGTCTTGCTAGAACGGGGAACATGGCACCTGTGCGATGTTAGTATGCGAAGATCAGCGGGGTTTCTTGTACACACCGAAGCTGGATGCTACCAGGATGACGAAGATGGATGAGATACGGGTGCCCATGCGGCCATCGTACTCGTTGTCGCCGCCGCAGGTGATGACCTCCTCAGGTTGTGACTCTGCGCCATCATCTTGACGGAGCACAAGACGTGCGATATCGAGGGCGGTAGAAGCCATGTTGGTGTATAGATCGGTGGCAACTGAGTGAAGTGTAGTGATAGCACGGAATGTCCGTTTGATACAAATTTAGACAAGATGTACTTCAATATTGTCGATCTCTGGTTGGCGTGGACCCGAGCGACCCAGATGTTTGGTAATGGTTCAGTGGAGAAGCAACCCTTGGGAGAAGCTTGGTTCGGCTGGGCGTGTCTTGTGCAGTCTTGGGTAACAACAAGCACTATATATTGGATCCTTTGGACGCAATCAAGCACCTTGATGGACAGGTGGAAATGCTTGACGGTGCTTTGATGGGTCTTCAGGAAGGATTCACGGAGTACGGAACTGGTTGGACGTGTGAAGGCGGGCGATATACCAGAAGGGTCTTACTCAGAGTACCCTGATGGCACGCTAAGGGCGAATATTCCACTGGTGCATAGCTTGCAGAGCCTATGGGGTCCAGTATAGCTGTCACCCGTGGGGGGAGGCGTATGTAAAGTGCCTTCGAGAGCGCGCTGAACGTGGGACTTTTTCAATCATGGTGTTGGTGTGGCATGTGCGACGTCGCGGTTGTTACGATGCGGCGAACGTGCGTTCAGTAGCAGTCAGCCGCAATCCTAGGCCCGATTCCACTTACTTGAGCTAGGACCTGCCGAAACCTCAACAGGCCCACGTCTACATCAATCTCTGAAGCCGCATTGCCGCATGCCTCGACCGAGGTACATGAAGGCGACAGCGCGATGCCCGTCTTACACGACCTGGGCCCTCGTTCAAATACGAGACGGGCTGGAATAGACGCAGTGGTTCAAAGACGAGAGTGCCTGGTCACCGGCGTCGCGCGGTACTGCAGGATGCGGTGCATCTATTACAGACACTGATGGAAAATACTGGATGCGTTCCTGGCTAGAATGCAAAATGAGGTCGCTAGCTTGCGCGCATTCGATGCTGAACTTCTTGTCCAACGGCGCAACCATTCCGACTCTTCCGAATTCCGACTAGCAGTTCCTTACGATGCAGGCGCCCAGATCAGAAGGCACGATCAAGCTGGCGCTTCGATATTGTTGAAAGATCTTGAAGGACAATTCCGAACCGTGCCGGAACCTTGACACATAAAGACTATCTGGACGACAGCCAAAAAAGAGAAGGGTGGCTTCAGGGAGGTAAGCTGCTTACGAAGTCATCAAGTACCGAGCAGGTAGCCGACAAGGCCTGACAGGCTTGCGCGAAGATCTGTACATATTGGTGAAGCGGTGGAAATCTTCTGTTCAGCTGATGAGGCTGTCGCGATGTACCTACTTGGCGCATTGCCAGATACAACGTACAAGGCTGTCGATCTACGCAAGTCGCAGTACCACTTGTAGCAGGTAACTGCATCTAGGTTTGACCGGCCGCGCTGATGTGAGGGTGTACAGGCGTATGCACTCCGCCTTCTCCGCACTGCCGCGTGATCCGGTGACATGTACCTAGGTATTGTCTCAACACATGAGGTGATGGACAGCGATGCGCGTCTACAATGAAGAGTCGTCTGGGATGCTGGCTATAAAGTGCAAAGCTATGCACTTCGGGCCGTTCGGCTGTCGAGTAGCTCTGGATGGTTGGTCCACATCACACCACCGTGAGGGGCTGTGGACTGACGGAATGTAAAACGCGCGCCAATGTACAGCGGGCGGGGTCGCGTCGCATATACTCGGAGCACAGCTCGATGGGCATGGCGATGTCAGCAAACTCGATAGAATCGAGGCGATCGTGGGACCCATCCATGAGACACATGCCGGCGCACGGAGGAGGAGATCGAAAAGTTAATACAATCGGTGGTACTGAAACCGGTTTGCCAGGGCTAGAATGGGAGCAGTGGGAGCTGCTGGGGGCGTGCACAGCGCGTTGCTGTGGGGAACATCCTGGACGGCTTGGCGTGATGAAGCACTGATGATGTACCAAAGTACCTCTCGCCAGCCAGCCCGCCCCACCCCACGAGAGCGCTCAATGTCACAACCACACGCGCAGATGGGGTGAATTGACAGACAGCTTGACAGTTCTCTCGCGATAAACCTGCATCCGCACAGCGGCGGGGACCCTTATTCTGAAGCTCCAGGCGCAGAGCTGGCGTTGGCGCATCCTTGCTTCTCACGCAGGCCGTAGCGGGAACCAATCAATAGTGCATGCCGTGAGGGGCTATGACGTCTCGATTCCTGTTTCGTATAGCTCCTGCCGCAGCTCCAACAGGTGACCGCATAGCTGCCTAGCTTCTCCTCTTTATAACTCCGCCTCGTCTCACCCTCTTCCTGCTTCTCATTGTCAACTCTCCCATAGATCCCTCAGCACCAATTGTTGCTGTACAGGTCCCGGAGTCCCATCACAACACCAAACCGCCATCATGATTGAGGAAGTCTTGAAGAAGACCTCGGAGATGTTCCCGCTGCCCACCGCGACGGCCTCGTCGCTGCCTTCGGTTGCTCCCATCCCAACCGTCGCCCCCGGACCTGAGCCCACCTACGAGGTTGCCGGCGATGCTGGAATGAAGACCCTCTGGGTCGTCTTTGTTCTCATGCTGATCGCCTCTGCCGGTTTCACCGTCATGTCCTGGAAGGTGCCTTTGGTGAGTACCATCTGAAGCTACTTCAGAGAGCAAACTCTAACACCCCCCAGAACAAGCGCCTCTACCATGTCATCACCACCATCATCACCCTCACCGCTGCCCTCTCTTACTTCGCCATGGCCTCCGGCGCTGGTGTCTCCCTCAAGAAGGAGGTCGAGCGCGAGCAGCACGACCACGTCCCCGACACCTACAACGTCGTCTACCGCCAGGTCTACTGGGCCCGTTACGTCGACTGGACCATCACCACCCCTCTCCTGCTCCTCGACCTCGGTCTCCTTGCTGGCATGTCTGGTGGACACATGATCATGATGGTTGTTGCCGACATCATCATGGTTCTCACTGGTCTCTTCGCTGCTTTCGGTACTGAGGACACTGCCCAGAAGTGGGGCTGGTACACCATCTCGTGCATTGCCTTCCTCTTCGTCTTCTGGCACCTTGGTCTTAACGGTGGTGCCAACGCCCGCGCCAAGGGTGACAAGCTCCGCGGTTTCTTCATCTCCATCGCTGCCTACACCGCCGTCCTCTGGACTGCCTACCCCATGTAAGTCTCATCAACACCCACGCCTCCCGATTTTGTACTAACCCGTTCAGTGTCTGGGGTATTGCCGATGGTGCTCGCAAGGCCAGTGTCGACACTGAGATCATTGCCTACGCTGTCCTCGATGTCCTCGCCAAGGCTGTCTTCGGTGCCTGGCTCTTGGTTGCCCACGCCAACATGCGCGAGAGCGATGTTGAGCTTAACGGCTTCTGGGCCAACGGTCTCAGCCGCGAGGGTGCCATCCGCATTGGTGAGGATGACGGTGCTTAAATGTACCTCATCAGCACAAATGTCTTACTCTCGTGAGCATGTCAGCTGTGTCATAGCACGAGTACAGATTGATTCGACAAGCATGGTTCACCTTGACTAAGAGGGCCGGAACCAGTGACCAAGATGGAAAAAGCGTACGCGGCATGTTCAGCTTCTAACTGTCCTTTAGGCAGTATCTCTCCTCAATGATGTAACTTTCTCATTACCGGAGTTGGAGGCTTGTCAATAGTCACGGGATTGGACGCCCATAATATGGACGTTTCATAGTTAATGCGATAATGATATTGATCTCGAACTCTCTTCCATATGAATCCGTGCCGGCTTACCGCCGAGCTCTTCTAAGCTGCCGCACCAGTACAATGAACAATACGAGTGATGTAATTTGGCCCTTTAACCCTTTGACCTCATCTCATCTCACTTAGTGAGATGTCTTGTTCAGATGTCTATATAGTTGGCATGCTTGGCTCGTTGTTGAAGTCACTCAACATCGATACCTTCCAGCATCACCAAGACCAACCATGTTCTCATCACTCTTCTCCGTCGTTGTCGCGACTCTCCTGATGCAATTAGCATCCTCGTCACCTCTCACGACACCACCTCCTTCTCTCTCTCCCACGCCATCGCCTACACCCTGCACCAAGACTGTCTTCACATTCCCTGACATCCAAGTCGGAACCTGTACCTTCAACGCCACAACGACGACGTCTACTGTTTTCACCGACTGCGCTGGATGTGCGCTTGAGACGATTAACCTTGGAGGTCTTGGACCGGTACGTACCCTTCTATACTATTCTGGCTATTGGTGGATCTAGTAAGCTGACTGTGGTGGTGATTTGTGTAGGCGTGCGCCGCTGTTACGACGGTTCCGGGGACGAAGACTGAGACTGTTACGGCTTGTCAGTCGGCTTAGGTTGGGATGGGTGTGAGTTGTGAGGTGGTGGTAGATGATGGTCGGTCTTTTTCTTGTAGCTTTCTTTGGTGATGATGTTTAGTATGGTATGTAGGATATTGTATACAAAGAATATGCCTATACACCTCCATTCCTCTCCTCCAAAGCTATCTGTGACTGCTCTGCTCATCCAAACACTCACCCACATTTCCAAACAGATGACAGAAGTTTACTATAGTTAGCATTGACGTTGTTGTACAGGCCGTTCTCGTGTAGATTCAGCTTAGCGTGTTTGTCGTTGAACTAGTAGTAAAGCCGCCCCAACGCCGTAATTACCCACTCATGCACTTGCGCCCCAGATGATCGACCGCAGGTAGTAGCTGCCCAAGCTATGGGTCCCCCATCTGTACTGCAGCCTCACAACTGCGTCGCTGCACCTTTCGGCGCCTTGAACGAGAAAAACGTAAAAAGACTCATCCGCCGCATCGTGACATCAGGCGGCTGGGGTGCATGGACGCTCTGGCGGTCAGGTACGAGCTTCCGGCTGACGCGAAAGCGAAATCAAGGCAGTGGCTGTGTACCTGGATGACCCCCCAAGCACAATCAAGGGTACGAAGGAAGGATGAATGACAGCTGTTGCCATGGCAGAATGTCAGATGGAAACCTCGGGAGATCAATGATGTTTTGTTTGTCGCTCATCCGGCGTACGTAGGTGACGCCCGTCACACACCTGACGCGCTTCCAAGGTTTGCTCATGCAGGGATGTGCGGCTGCCCCGCAACCAAGCCGCGGTCGGGGTGGTGCGGTGCAACGTGATGGGGGAGGGAGCTTGGAAGCTCAGGCAGGCACCCGACAAACCAGCTTGCTTTGCTGCTCTTCGAGTGCGGACAAGTACAAGTACCTGGAGCTAGCCCATATCTGCAGCTTCACAAGTTCCCTTTTGATCACACCCACACCTGCTTGAACTACTTACCGCTTGCTCGACTTACTTACTTACTCACTCAACCTCGATATCGTCGAGCGAACTGACGAGTTAACTCCAACATGGCGACCGAGGATATCAAGAACGAAAGCGCGGCTGAGGTCATCGTCGACGAGACGCCCATCTCGCCCGTTCGCTCTCTGGACCGCCGGAACAGTTTGGAGAAACATTTGCAGCATAGGCCTGAGCCGCAGGATCTGAAGAACAGACATATTCTGCTGGATACCACGACTGCTCCGTACGTCCCTTTCACCCTTCCACCTCCTCCTACTTCCCTTCTCCGACCCCATCCCCCTCTTCCTATTTTACACCAAGAGCCCCGCTAACGCGGGACACGTACCAGCGCCCTCCAAGCCAAAGCCCTCGAACTCGAGCGCCAACGCGCAACCGACCAACTCAAAAAAGGCCTCAACGCCCGCCCCGAACGCGCCGACCTCATCGAGCGCAACATCCTTCCTGCCTCCAACGCCGCGCCTGCCCTGCAAGGACACCAGAAAGAACTCGATATGCATATGCGCGCGGATAATTTGGAGAAGGGGTTGCAGGCCAGGCCGAGCCCGGAGGAGCTGGTTAAGAAGGGCATTTTGGATGAGGGGGAGATTGGTAGGGAGTAGGTGGAGGGAGGGGGATAAGGGAAGGGGGAGGGGAGGGTGAAATAGGAGGGGGATGTGTGAGGGATGTTTGGAGTAGGAGCCGTGCTAGGTGCCGTGCGTTACGATACGACAATGCATTCGGCGTTGGTAGGGACGTGAGATGGGAATTGTACGGGGTTTTGCTTCGGCATTGAGTACCTGCATAGTATATATATCACGAATTATGGAATGTTTCTTGCTCATACAGTCATTTAGTAGCGTTCGCATCTCACACACCCTCACCATCACAATGTCTCGGTCACAAAACCCAAGAAACTGTGCAAAGAGCGGCACGAAGCCCATGACTTCATTACAACATGTCCAGGCTACTAGGCTCCAGCCGCCTAGCCAACCCCAAACAGTAAATAAACCAGCGAACATCAATCATTCCGAGATCTGTCGATCTAATGACCGACCTTCTCCTCCCTGACCACGGTCGCATTCTTAGCATCCATGTCATCAGCGTGGTTCTCACGGTCCGCCTCCATGTTCTTGACCAACTCGGTGATACCGAAGAGGTCGTCCATCTTCTCGAGCGACAGGCCCTTGGTCTCTGGAATGAGGAACCAGACGAAGATGAACATGGAGAAGCAGAAGGCGCCGTAGGTGAAGAAGGTGCCGTAGCCGCCTTGGCCCATGGTGGCCATCATGTTGGGGGTTGCGCGCGCGACGACGAAGTTGAAGAGCCACTGGGGGGGTTGTTAGTTATGTGTTTTTATGTGGGGAAAGTATAGAGGGAGAAGGGGTAGGATTAGGACGTACTTGTGTAGCAGCGGCGATGGCAACGTTGAGGGAGCGGAGACGAGCGGCGGGGATTTCAGACACGTAGATCCAGCATACGGGGCCCCAACCGAATTGGAAGAACAGGGCGAAGAGGAACACGCAGACGAGAGCGAAGTATCCAGCTCCTGGTACTGGTTCGCCCATAATCGGCGGGTCGACGCGCATGTAGATGCCGATGTAGAACATAGCCATTCCCTGGGCAATCGATGTCCAGAGGAGCGAACGGCGGCGACCGAGCGAATCAGCGGCGAAGATGAGGAAAGCGAAGCAGCCGACCATCTTGACGATGCCGTAGATACCTGTGGCGAAGAGCTTGACGGAATTGCCCTTGAGACCGAGGGCGGCGAAGATCTGGGGCGCGTAGTAGTTGATGGCGTTTGTTCCGGTCATCTGCTGGCAGATCATGAGACCGATGGAAATGAGAGCACGCTTCCGGTTACCGGGGATAGTAAACATCTCCTTGAGAAGGTCCTTGACGCTTGCACCCGCAACGAGCATACGCTCGTGTTCAAGCTGGTCGGCGATATCCTTGATTTCGTCCTGGACATAGGCGTGCGAGTGAGGTAGGTTGCGCATGCGAGCAAGCACTGTAGTAGCTTCCTCCCACTTATCCTGCTTAGCGAGGAAACGAGGGGATTCCTTGTTCAGCGCCATGCAGCCAACGAGGAGAACGGCGGGGAGAGCCTGGAGAGCAAGAGGAACAATGTAGACTTGTGCGCCACCGGAGAGATGCATGAGTGATCCGTAGTTGACCCAGAAGGCGAGGCAGGTTCCTGTTGCGATGAAGAGTTGGTAGAGACCTGTGAGTCCACCGCGGATACCACGGGGTGCGTTTTCGGAAATGTACAGAGGGACGACCATGGAGGCGCCTCCTACACCTAGTCCAGCGATGAAGCGGCCGACGTACATGGCTGCGAGGGCGCCCATGGCTACGGCTTGGATGATGCAACCGACGATGGTGACGAGACCGGCGATTTGGAGGGCGGTCTTGCGGCCCCAGCGGTCGGCTACCCATGAGGCGATGAAGCAACCGGCGAAACATCCGGCTTGGAGGGTGGAAGCAATGTTGGCGTTCAGGTTGGCTTTGCCGACTTTGTCGAGGTTGGTGATGTTGTATTTGCTGGGAGGATTGTCAGTGTCGCGGAGCAATTGAAGTGTAGAAGCAAGACTCACTCCTGGAACTCCTTTAACTCAAGCACACCTCCAATGGTTCCGATATCGAAACCAAACAACATGCCACCAAAACAGGCGGAACCCGCCATGGCGAAGGCGCGCCATCCGTAGATCTCGTGAGGGTCGGATTTGATGGAGTCGTTCTTGACGATCATGCGAATAAACTTCGCGCCGGTGGATGGAGCTGCCATGATGTCGGGTAGATCGGGGATGCTACCGTGTCGGTGGGAGTATAGATCTATCTTGTCTTTAGTATGTATGACACATGGAGAAGCTGTTGAAGGACATAAGGACCGAATACATACCGACAGACAGAACAATCAAACCACAAGCTTGACCCTAGACCAGACGCTGGTGTATAGCACACCAGGTGTCGTTCGAAGAGAATAGCGAGAGAAGAGTGAAGATCTCCGCAGACTGCTGGTCTAAAAAAGCTCCCCAGTGGGATGTGCATGGCCATGATATATAAACAGCCAGACGGTACAGCGGCCCATGCGCCATCCTCGCAGCACTAGCTCCTTGCTCAAGACGGGGTAACTCGCCTGGTCCGTCACCGCGGTCTTTGCCCCATGGCTGGCCTGCAAGCTATCGTGATCCTCCATCAACCCCGGACTCAAGACCCCAGACTCCACGTTTCCACACTGCTCTTTCTCTCCACACACAGCGAGAGCTGCTGCCGCTAGCCACACAAACAGGGTACCGAGAGCATCAGATGAACGTCCCTTTGTGGCTCCGGCCAATGGGGCACATGCAGGACGAGCGCCGCACTCTGTCGAAGCATGCTTGGTAGTGAGATAGCCTTGGCTCGGCGGAAAGCACGCGGTGGGATTAGTGGGAGCTATGAAAGGCCGTCTTGGAAGTGCCAAGTCCTCCTCTTTTTCCGTCCAATTGACGGCTGGGTGGCGTTGCGAGTTGGATTGCATGTCAAAGGGTTGCCAAGAGTAATATCTCCAGGTTCGATCACGGTCTGGGGTCTCCCCCCGCTGTCCTTCCGTTTTCTTGCGGGGGCGTGGAATGGGAAGCAACGGCCCTGCGACCTTTCCGTGTTGGGCAAGGTGAGTAATCCGACACATGTCTTCTCCCCGCTGAGGAAGGCGCTACGGTTGTTGTGGCTATTTATCCGCGTATTAGACCTGCGATGGGGTCGGGGCGAGGGATGCCCCACGACCGCGCCGACGCGTGATGGGTCGAGGGCGAGGCGTTGTGGATGACTTGTGGAGTGGAACGGTTATGGACGTCTGTGGCCTGTCGAATTTGGTCGTGGGGTGCTGGTCTACTTGTCTACTTTGTATTGTGTTCAGGCTGATGAGAGAGGCTTCGGGATTGTGTTGGTACGATCTTGCACCGAGGTTGCGCATCACCAATACGTTGCATCCGTCACTTAAACTCAACAACCCCACGAACGAAGAGAACAGCGTCAAACATTGGAAAGACTGTGTGTCTGCGACTGTGCTCGACGACGGCGAAATCGAATACCGTACTGGAGTCAAGCCTTTCGCCTCAGTACGCCCAATCCGCTGCCTGCATCTTGTTCTACCGTCTTGGGGTTCTGGGCTCCTGGGCATTAATCGGCTGCGCTTAACACCACCAATACGCATCCACCCGCATCTTACATTCAAGATTCTTCCAGGCCAAACTCATCGCCAAGGAAGCCTGAACATAATCGTCCGCGCAGCGGAGATAGCGGAACACGGAAGTTGGCGTTGCGATAGTCACGGTCAAGTCAGTGATCGTCACGTATTGTTGTCAAGCCACACTCGCAGAAGCAAATACCGTTAGGTCACACGAAGCATGGCGGCGAAGACGGCAAACGCCAATCGGGCGTTCAACCTCCATCCTTTCTCCACGAATCCGCTCAAGTCGCGCGACGATGTCGTTGCCGCCGTGGGCTCACTGCTGGATCCCCTCATTCCGGGTTTCTCACCCAACAATGCTTTGATCAAGGTAGGCAGCACAGGTACACGCTTCGATGAGACAGGTGCGCAGGTCGAAGGCTTCGCTCGCCCGCTATGGGGCCTTGCGCCTCTGTTAGCTGGGGGTAACAAGTATGCTGCAACGGACAAGTTTGTCCAAGGCCTCATTTCTGGGACGGATCCTGAGAGTCCGGAGTTTTGGGGGTATATGGAGGATACGGATCAGAGGATGGTGGAGGCGTGTCCGATTGGATTCACGCTTGCGGTTGCGAATAAAGAGTTTTGGGATCCGTTGACGGAGAGGCAGAAGAAGAATGTAGAGACGTGGTTGGGGAGTATGAATGATAAGAAGATGCCGGATACGAATTGGTATGATGGCCCTCTTATTCCTTCACGTCCCCTTGTCGTGTGTCATGAGACGCGACATTAACGTTCTGTCAGGCTCTGGTTCCGCGTCTTCGCCAATCTGGGCCTCGAGAGGAATGGCGCAAAGTGGTCGAAAGAGCAGCTGGAGAAGGACATCAAGCAGCTGAACACGTACTACCGCGGCGACGGCTGGTCCAACGACGGACCTGATACCTACCGCCAAATGGACTACTACTCCGGCTCCTTTGCAATCCAATACCTACAACTCCTCTATTCCAAACTCGCCGCAGACATCGACCCAGAGCAAGCTGCAGAGTACAAAGAGCGCGCACGCATGTACGCCCAGGACTTCGTCCACTTCTTCGACCCCGAAGGCCGCGCCATCACCTTCGGCCGCTCACTGACCTACCGCTGGGCCATGGTCGCCTTCTGGGGCGCAATCGCGTACGCAGACCTCGAGCTGCCCGCCCCCCTCTCCTGGGGCGTAGTAAAAGGAATCTGGATGCGCAATCTCCGGTGGTGGACAACGCAACACGACATTTTTCAATCCAACGGCATGCTCACGGTAGGTTACTCGTACCCCAACTACTACCTCGCGGAGAACTACAATTCGCCTCAAAGCCCGTACTGGTGCATGCTCGCCTTCGCCTGTCTCGCAGTACCCGAATCCCACCCCTTTTGGTCCGCGAAAGAGGAACCGCATCCATATGCCAACACGCGCGTTGTGCGTCCGCTACCTCACCCCCGCCAAATCGTGTGCCGCTCAGGCGGCCACAGCTTCATGCTTTCCTCTGGCCAATCCTGCCACTACGCCATCAAAAACAGCAACGCGAAATACGGCAAATTCGCCTACAGCGCCGCCTTCGCCTACTCCGTCTCCACCGGCTACCAAGAACTCGAGCAATTCGTGCCAGAGTCGCAACTCGCCTTCTCCGACGACAGCGGCGAGCTGTGGAAGATGCGAAGAGCGCTGAACGGGGACTCGTCGATTGAGAACTTCGATGGCGTGCCCGTACTGGTGTCGAGTATGAAGCCCTGGGGCGATGTGGAGATTACGTCGTATCTTGTGCCGCCGGCGGAAGAGACGCCGAACTGGCATCTCCGCGTCCATCGCGTGATATCTGGTCGCGATATCAAGAGCGCAGAGGGTGCGTGGGCTGTGTACGGAGCCCGTGAATCAGACGGCCGTCTCCTTACTGAATGGAACGGCACACTGCGTACACTAGACACGTCCATCCCCGAGGGCGGCGCTTCAGACTCCACATCCGCGTTCGCGGCTTCGCCCCGTACGGGCGCTGTGGGTATCGCGGATGTTTACCAGACGAACCGCGAGGGAAGTGTTATTCTGGCTGATGCGAATAGTAATCTGCAGGAGAGTAGGACGGTGTTGCCGGTTCTGCAGAAGGATGTGAAAAAGGGGGAGACGGTGTGGTTTGTTACGGCGGTGTTTGCTATGCCGGCTAGTAAAGAAGGGTGGAGGGAGAGTTGGAAGGAGGGCTGGGAGAAGAGACCGGCTGTGCCGGGGTGGGTGAAGAGTTTGATGGAGAAGTAGAGTGGTGTGTATGTTTCTGGTGTGTCTGGTTGTTAGGTAGTCTTACCTAAAACGGGCCTGTTGTATGGAAATATGCTTCTCGGCTTTCCAATACCGTGGTTTTGTGGAGTGTATAACGACGAGGTTTGTGTTGGTGAAGTTGTAATGAGTACACACAGCTACATGTACACTATCGCCCATCTGCTCGACTGATATAAGTAGAACTTACACGAATACAACAAGGATGCACCTTCACCACGTATAATCCGCGATGCGAAAAGACTAGTGTACCCTACCATTATGGAGCCTTTTCCCTACATGCAATCTATTGCTTTTGATACTACACTCCAGCCCATGAAAGAAACAACACAAACGAAAACAAGGGTATATCCAGGCCGAGACATTTCCAAATCCAATGCATGCCAAATTTTCCTTTCCGCCACTCCGACCTAATCCCAGCCTCACGTATCCCACGTCCCCCTCTCCCTCACGCGTCTCGCATCCCTCCTCACACCCGCATTCGCACCCGCACCCGCACCCCTCCCACCATCTCTGCCCCCATACTCCTCGTCTTCAAAATTCATAACCCGATACCCATCCCCCAACACCGTACTCTCCCTCCCTTCCCTCCACGTCCCCATCCCGCCATCCCCATCCATCCGTCTATCCCTATTACTCTCATTATACCCCGGCGGGACCGGCCACTGCATCTCTCCCTCCCCATCCCCCTCGTTCTCACCCGCACCAAACGGATAGTGGCCTATGTCTGTTGTCAAACTAGCTGTATGACTACGCGAGTTGGTGTGCAGGGATAAGGGTGGTGGGAGGAGAGAAGCTTGTTGCCGGTCGATGAAGTCGTTGGTGTGGTGGCTGGGGGTTGAGTAGTCGGAGTCTGTGAGGAGGAATGTGGCGTCTAGGCGGGAGGTGCTTCGTTGGGAGGGGTGGGGGCGGTCTCGGTCGCGGTCGCGGGAACGGGGGCGGGTGTTGGCGTGGGAGTTTGGGAGAGGGGGGAGGGCGAGGGAGTCTAGGCGGGGTGGGGAGTAGGTGTCGTTTCTGTTGATGTTGGTGATGTGGCTGTTGTTGTTGATTGCTTGATCCCGAGCTGCCCTTGGTCCGAACGTCTCGCCTTGTAATCGCGGTTTGCGGTCGTGGAATTCGTCCTGGATGACCTTCTCGTTTTCGCGGCGCCGTTCAAATTCTTGCCTGAAATGTACACCTGCGTTGTGGGACAGGGAGAGGTTATTAATCTTCTCGCCGAGACGACGAATGTCGTTTTGCATCAACGTTGCGCCGTCGAGATTATGCGAAACCGCAGTCGGAGGCGGCGGCGGAAGAGCGTGTTGAGGCGGTGGACTGGGGAAATTATGCGCGGATATCTCTGCACGTCGTGCTTCTTGGTGATCGTGGTGGTTCGTACGCTCGTTCGCATTGGTTGATGTGGCTTCGAGTTCTACGGGTGCGGACTGCGCGGGCATGGGGTCCCAGGCGCGCTGCCAGCACCAGGAGCGTTGTTGACGGGCTTCTCGGTGCTCGATCTGGCCGTTGCTTACCCACTCGGGCATGCGCTTTAGATCGGTGTTGAGGAAGGAGCGGACGCCGTCGGTGTGTCTGAGGCCCTGGACATCGACGGATAGGGTTGAGAGGACTTGGAGGATGCCGTAGAGGAGGACCCAGCGTCCGAGACGGGCTTCGCGTGGTGACATGTGTTTCAGGTCGGTGGTGAGCTCAAACTGTTCAAACTTGTCGATAAGTGTAGATCCTATCGAGTGTCAGTACGTGTCATCAATATGGCAGTCGTGTATCAATTACCGTTGAAGTTGACATCTAGCTTCTCAATGTTCGTTGCATCGCTGAATATGATGGAGAGCTGCAGCTGTGCCTTCGCATCTTTCGTAGCATCCTTGGGTTTGTCCTTCTTCAACGACGAAAAGAAGCTTTTCTTCTCCTTGTCTTTACTCGTCTTTGGCACTTCTCTTGGAAGTAAAGGGTACGGATGCGGGATATGCGCATATCCATTCTTCGCATCGTAGGTGACCAGCATATCTGTCATCCCCAGCTCTGGCAGGTCTGCCCTGAAGCTGTCGTTCTTCCTATGGGCCATTTCCCACTTACGGGAGGCCCGCTCCTCTCGAGGATTCCATATTACCTCCCTATCGACGAAGTAGTCATATAGCGAACCAAAGTCTTCTTGCATGGCATTTACAACCTTGCGATTAAGCCATGTCTTGTCGGAAGTCGGCGGCCAGTTACCGTAGATGCGTGTGAAATGCCCGATAAGGAACTGGCGAAACGATTGATAGCTTTGGTAGACTGGACTGTTCACGGTCTTCAACTTGTCCTCCCAAAGATCACCAAAATCGAATGTGGACAGCTTCTCCTCGGCTTCCATGACGCGCAACTGCAGCGTCTTGGCAGCCAATCCAAGGTTCCGCCTTGTGACTACTGACAGTCGCTTGAAATCCGGATGATCCTCAATTTCCTGTGTCATGACACCAGCCAGGTGAACAAAGCTTTCGAGGTAGCCCTGTCGCCACTTGACGCTATCCTGTTCTGCCCAAGCCAGAAGCCCTAGAGCTCGTCGGATGTTGTTGCGCAGGTCGTCAATTCCATAACGGCCGAGATATTCTACAATCATCTGCACGCTTCGTTCCCTGGCTGTCATTCCAGATCTTGTGTCGGTGTCAAGATCGTACATGACGTGTATTTGAGGTTGCAGCGTGCTCAGCATATCGAACACGTCCGATCCAACTATGGGTTTGCCGTGCAACATGGCCAGGAAATTACGAATAGCAACATGATGAAGTCTTTGTGCCTGTGGTGTCTTCACGTTGTCAGGCGCAGTAAACCATATCTCATGGGTTGGATTCCGTTGGAAGCCCTGCTGGAAGGGAGGCGGCGAGTTAGGTTGGCGCCCATGAGAGGCCTCAGATGGATGGTAAGCCCTAGAAGTAGCCCGAGAATCTATGCTGGTATGTGACTGATCGATGTCGAAGGGCGGTGGAGACCGTCCACCGGGTGATGTGGGCCCTAGCATTCGTCGTTGTGCTGGCTGTGGGAAATTCGGCGAGAAAGGCTGAGATGGTGAACTTGCATTTTCCGAGAGAGCCCAGTCATCCACGTCGTTATCATCGATGAGACTATACAGCAGGGCATTGCTCAGCCAGGTGGATCCCGAGCTTTGGAGGATATCCAAGTCTGCCCGAATCGAGGGGATTGGGTGGTCCTCATCTACTTCCTCTTTGAAGTATATGAGTACGCTGCCGTGTTGCATATCTTCGTCATAGCTAAACCCGGCGTATGGACGCAGTTCTTCTCTTCCGTCGGTCCATATCTTGAAGTTCAACCATGTTTTCTGGTCAGGCGGAAGAGCGTAGGAACCCGCTGACGACTCAGATCTGAAGACGGGAGGGCCAGGTGACGGCGCGACGGTCTTCTTGATCGGCACTCCTCCGCCTCTACCACGAGGCGCCTTTGTGTCTTTGCCCTTTGCCTGATATTTTATCTTCTCTTTGCCTTTTGAAGATGTGTCTGAGACTGACTCTGCCTTCGATGATTTCGTTGGCGGAGGTCGGGATCCAGAGGAGACGTCAGACGGAAGGGTGGCTAGTCGCGGCCTGCTACCATTTCCGCCATCGTGCGTAGAACTACTCCGAGATGTCGTATGGCTGTTGTTGCTGGATACTGTGAAGGAGCGTGTTATGCCACTTCTCGGATTGCTGGGGTTTGGTGATGGACGCCATTCCGCAAATCCATCTCGGCTTTCCTGTGTGGCTTCTGGCACCTTTCCTTTTACAGCAATTTTCTTTTCCTTTTTCTCAACTTCTTTCTGTTGTACCTTGCGACTACGAGCGCCTCGTGCTGACATGTCCTCTGACTCCTCTCGAAGTCGATAGCAAAATTTCGATCGGCGACAGGTTGTGTGACTTGTTCAGGCAATGTCGCTTGATATCTCCAATACACCAAAGGTTCTATCAGTTCCTGGCATGGGCTTCGAAAGATTAAGAGATACGTCGGGAGGCAGTGGAAATTGGCTTGGAGTATGCTGGGGTTCGCTCCCTCGTATATTCGGATGAATGCTATTTTTGCCGCGTGAATCCAGACACGGAAAGAACGAGATGCGCCGGCTGAGAACGTGGTCGTACTTGATTAGAAAATGACGGCTGAAGGAGTGTGCAATGGCATCAAAATGTAAGGAATCGAATTGGCAAGAAATTCCACACGCGCGTAGAAAAACGCGAGGGGTAAAAAGGGTGACAGCTATGCGGTACGGAGTTGTATATATTGAACCTATTCTCGAAAACCCATGTCCGCTCGTCCCGCCGTACAGGATGTGGAGCACAGGGCAGTAAGCAGTGATCGAAAGCGGTCTGGCTGCTGATAAGGAACGCATCCTACCGAGTTGCTGCAGGTTAATCCGCGAAGCGAACAGCCCAGCACAATGGCAGTCCCTATTGCGGACGAGGTGCATCGTGCGTGTGGAGAGACCAATAGCGACCCCAGTGTAATGGCTTGGATGGCAGACAATGGCAGTCTGTGATAAGTCCGGCTGATTCTTGTGCTTCTGGGCGGTCAGCACATCCCATCACCATGCAGCAGGAAATGAAAAACAATCCTTAGGCGCAGGCGAGGATGCAAAGGAAGAGCGGCACAGGCGAGCGGCGTGAGATTTGAACGTCTAGGTGGTCCGCGGTGCTGCTCCATAACGTCCGGATTCACGCAAGGTATCCCTTGTGTTTGGGGCGCTCGGCCCACGGCGCTGGGTGATGAGCGCAAAGACGTTTGGTCGGGTCGAATCTCAGGTGATTGCTGGCTGTCAACGGCCGCTTGCTCGGCGGTTCTGCCCAGCATCCACGAATAACGTCGACGCCCATGTGCCGTCTAGGCTGAGGGAAGCGGGTTGGGCGCCGACAGCTGTCTAGGCCCACTCTCAGCTGCGGCGTGTGTTGTTGTGGTTCCACGCGAAGCAGCTAATGCGCATCGAGCAGCGAGCAGCGAAAATCAAAGCATGGCAGGATGCGAACACATTCTAGTATTCCGGAGTAGATCGAAAACCAGTTCTACCGCCGCGGCATGGCGTGTTTGAGGTGTGGCCGTAGGATGCGGTGTTTTGGTGGTTTGGTTGGCCAGAAATGAGGAAGGCACGATCCAGCCACACAGTACCAGCCTCCCCCGCCTTCACCAATACCCACCACCCGAGCAGACATCCCACTTTAAAGTATACATCCCGGTTTCCGTCGACTATACGTCACTCCGCAACACCGCGACCGTTCTGCAACCCGATCGCAAAGCAAGACGCATCCTGGTCTGTTGTCGCTGCAGGATCTTAAAAGCGCGCTGCCCTGCATTTCCTCAGCGCCTTGTCGTCGTCTTGCATCTCTCACTTGGTCGCATCGCACCTGCCTCGCTACACGGCATCAACCAACCGTGGTTCAGCTGACAGCCCCGACCAAAGCAAACTCGTCTTCCCACGAAGCATCTGCGGTTCCTGTCAACTGCCATCATGTCGTTCTCCGGACTATCCTTCATCTTTTGGCGCATCTTCCAGATCATCACCCTCATACCTGCGCTGGGTATGCTGGCGTGGTTCGTCGATTGGTACAACAGCCGCAACCTGCTCACACCCACGTCCATCCTCGTTCTCTTCATCGTATCCGTCCTCGGCGCAGTATGGGCTTTAGGCACCCTCTTCCTCTACACGCGCGCAAAGCACTCGGCCAAATTCGTTGCCTTTATCGACCTTCTCTTCATGGGCGCCTTCATCGGAGCCGTCTACGCTCTGCGCGGCATTGCCGATGCTGATTGCACCAACTTCAGCAGACGTGGTGCTTACAGCGCCGACTTGGGTATTGCTACTATCAGTGGAACTGGATTCGGCGTCGACACCAACCGCCAATGCGCCATGCTCAAGGCCTCGTGGGCGTTTGGTATCATGTAAGTTCTACTTTTCGAAATCGAAACCATCCCCGAAACTAATCTCTGTGCAGGAACATCATCTTCTTCTTCATCACATCCATCCTGGCCCTCCTTGTGCACCGCCACCACCGCAACGACCGTGTCGTCGTCAAGCGCGAAGTCCACCGATCGCGTCACGGCCACCACTCCCGCAGCCCCCGCGCGAGCCACAGCCGGAGCCGCCGCAGCTACGTCTAAGAAGAAGACGAGAGATGTATGATGAGGATTATCACGGGTACTGGAGTTGGGTTTTGGGAAACATCTGGCAAAAGGCCATGGTCAGATCTTTACGAATTTCTTTGGACATATTCCCCCTTTGATTTTTGGTAATTGGGACGCTGGGATGCAAGCAACGTGGTCACGAAGTTTGTTACGAGGATACATCCTGGGATGTTTATGTAGATTAGCACGAATTTTGTAGATAATTGCTTCATTTTTGGCCTTTGGTCGTGAGCGAATCCATGCTCTGAACTACAGCGAAATGAAATGTCAACAACCACTTCCAACAGCAATATTTAGCTCACAACAACAATTTTGCCGCCCAATGTGCGATGACAAGCAGGCTGACCATGTTGCGTAGTCTCTTGTACCGGGATGTCCGCTGTTCACTGTTGGTGACGTTGACTCGCATCGCCTTGGTTCTTGCACCCCTCCAGTCCAACCCTCGTGTCAGCGCACTAACGCATTCGACCAATTCCTGTCCGTCAAACTCAAGATACATGGTAATTGGGTTTGATATTTCTACAGATGCGTCGCGCGTTACTCCATGCAAGCCCTCATATATGCAATCCCGCCCCATCATGATACTGGTACAATGCAGTCTTACAGTCCATAACCATCCCGTCTCTCTACCACACCCTGCACAGCGCCATGCCACCCAACTGCCGCTCCACACATTCCCTCGCCTCCAGTATCCCCCGGTCCGTCGTGACGAACATGCACTCTCCCGGCCTCGTCAAACCCTTCACATAGCTCGACTCTCTTGTCCGCGTAATCTTAGCCAGATCCTCGCTCGTCAGCCATATCCTCCGTGTGGGCTTGGATATCAGCTTCATATTCTTCAGGACAGGCTCGTTCTGCCAGTACTTCAGGCCGAGCCATAATCGTCTCCGCGCGGGGTTCTGGGGTACGTGTATGTCGTGGACTTGTTCTGCGCCGAGGGGTGACTTTTGTTTTGTGCCGGCGGGGGCGTCGACGGGGTAGGCGAGCCAGGGCTCTTCTGCGAGCTTCTGGGCCATTTGCTCGTGTTGCTCGGGGTCTTGCTGCGTTTGGAGCAGGAAGGGCTTGGGTGGTGTGGGCCCGCCGAGGGTCACGGAGGAGAGGAAGCCTTCGCGCTGGAGGCCCAGTGCGATGTTGACGTGCATCTTGGAGACGGGTATTGACGTCAGTCCGAGCCGGGCTTTGGATGCATTCTGCATGTGCGAGCAGACGTGTGCGAGGTTGACGAGAGACATGTTGGCGGGTGTGGACGTGGGAATTTGCCCTCGCTGGGCTGCGGCGGTGGGCGAGCGCGATGCGTGTGGGCGACGGTATGTCCAGTGTATGTGTTCCAGTTGACGGCGAGGCTCAATGCAGGGTGCTGGCTCAATTGCGCGTCGTCGGCGGCGGATGCTCGTGCTCGACGATGCTCGATGCAGCAAATTTCTGGATTGGCTCGGAGGTCCGCAAGTCACGGGTGGAGCAGAGCTGCCCGCTGCCCATTCGGCAGAGCTTGGGCCGGCGCCTACTAAACAAGACACTAACTCGGGCGCTTCGAGCACGACGCAAATAGAAGAGCGCGCAGCTGTTGGCTGCACCCGTGGGGAGCTGAGATGACAGCCTTGCGACCCTATATATGTCTTTGTTCTGTTGATGCTGCTGCGAGCGTGCTAACTTCCGTCTTACTTCACTACAGCTGACCTCATAACCCACATCTTGGCTGAAGCATATCTTGGACGCCTGATAGACTGCCATCTTACACTAACACCATGCCTCCGCAGCAGGGAGAAGTCTCCCTCTTGACGCTGTGAGTAGTGGTAGCTTTGCAAATCTTGATCCGATACTGACTGTGAATAGCTTCGCAGACGTCCACTACTACATCTCCCCGCCTGCCCAGGTCCCCCCGCACCACCGCTTCGACAAGAGCTCCTATGTCTACCTCTACCACAACCCTATGCGCCAGAGTGGGCGTATAGAAGTCGCGAATCATGCGGGCACTCCCAACCAGGATGCCTTTTCCGGCCGTGAGTGCTGACACATCTCCCCATCACACACCATCTGACATGCTGTATAGAGCTGGACACAGTCAAGATCGAGCACACATACAAACACCCATGTCTGTTCACCCTCACCGTCGACGCGTTCAGGAGTCACAATGGCAGCGCGAGCCCCCAGCAAGACACGTCGCAATGGCATCTCCCCACACCCGATCCCTCGAACCAGGGCAAATACATGTACAGGCTGCACACGGTGGACTTGTACTTCTGGACGCCGGAAGACGCGAGTCTCTTCCTCGACTCCATCCGCAGGGTGCTGCAACCACACCAAATGCAGATTGTGCGCAACCCCAATGCCACACTAACACACTCGGAACACAAGAACGATGCCCTGAGCCCAGTCATCGCAAGGCTGGAAAGCGCCGCCATATCACATACAAGCCGTACTCCGAGTGTCAGCACAACCCAGTCGTTCCCCGGTCCTCCCACGGCGCCCGCCCCTACATCACCTCCTCCCAGCGAGCAGCCACCCAACTACGCTCCAATGGCATACAACCCGGCTGCTCCAGCCGCGCCTGAGCCGATTGCTCATCGCGAGAAGACACCACCTCCACCAGACGCCAATGATGGTACGGGACTTGGATCTGCTGCAGTTCACGATCAGCATGCAGCGCAATACGGCAACCCACTACAAGCCTCATTCGCACCGCAGCCAACATCAGGGGCATACTTCCCAGGACCACCAGCACCCGGCCAGGGCTTCACAGGCCCACCAAGTGCATCACAAAGTCCGCCATCCTTCGCACCCCCTCCGTCTGCCCCTCCACCAGGCCAGTACAACGGCACCCCACCACCCCCAGCTATGAAGCGAACCTCCACAGCACCAGTCCACCAATACGCCAACTACCCATCCTCGCCTGGCTTCCCTCCTGCCCCTCAATCCCCTCCCGCGCATTCTGCATTACCATCTCCCGGCTTCCCTCCCCAGCAATACCAGCCAATGGCTTCTCCTGGCTACGCGCAATACCAGTACGGTAGCACAGGAACTCCACCACAGGGACAAAACCTGCATCAGCAGCTGTACCGGCCGACGGAGAACGAAGCCGCAGTGCAAGATCACGAGAACCCCAACGCACCGCAACGCAACTCCAACATCGGAAAGCGGGTAGATAAAGTGGAGAAGGGGATTGGCAGTTTCTTGAAAAAGTTGGATAAGAAGTTTTAGTCTATCATGTCATGAAAGCGCATCCAGGTTCTTGTATCTATTGTATTCCATCTTGGAGTTGAAATTAGCCAGCGTCGACTTCCATTCAAGTCATTTACTCCAAAAAATATACTGTATAACCATTTTCGAAATTTTGCTCACGACCGTTATTGCGACCGCCGTTTGTTCAGTCTGTGCCACGGCGCTGTAGATCAAACATGTGAATGCGATCATCTTGCAGTAGGTGCGCCAATCAGGAGCCGGCGCTAGTGGGGACCTTGAATCTGGGAGATGGCGCCTAAGAATAGCAGCAGGTTTCTGGAGATGACATGAGGCTTGCTTTTGGCGTCTGCCGCTGGCTGGTTGTCATGTTGCATAATGCATAACTGTTGAGGATGCGATTGAATGTGTAAAGATGGCAATGCCAGAGAAATTCTTTACTGCATCGTCCTGCATCTTACTGCAATCCTTCCATCTCCCTACCTCGTCGTGCCACAGCCCCTGGTCACAGCTCCATCATCCCAGCAACCGCATCAACACTCAGCCAGGTTGCCAAGACCAACTTCCGGGCGCAGACCTAGCCAGACCATTACTCGCGGCTCTCCCCCATTGTTGTTCGGTCGTTCCGTAGTCGCCAAACTATACACCCATTAACCCCCAATATCCTAACCGCATCCACGACATCGCTTCCCGCCGCTTGTTCTTAACGTTTTGCCTTGACCCTCGCACGACGCAACGGTTCGACAGCTCCCTAGTGCCAAACAGAACCAAGAAGGCGGGCCTTTGGCAGCCTGGGCGATCCACACTTCTCCAAACAAGTGATCTCATTGTGAAAACAAGACTCCGGTGACATTTGACGTTTGGACGGGCCCGGTGCATGGTTGTTTGGGTGCCATGTTGTTACCCGCGCGGCATGCAAGGGACGGCGCCCTCGAGAGGAGAGAAGTCTCCAAGCAGGGCAGGACCTTTGTCGTAGTAAGTTTACGCCATCGCTCTACCATACTCTACCACGCACTGGCTAACCCTGCATTCCCCAGGTCGGAATCATCGCCGTCGCCATCTTCGCCATCCTCATAATCACATACTTCTCAACCCTCAAGTTCCGCGCCCCGTACCGCGCCGCAAAGAAAGCACAGCAGTCGTCCGCCGACAAACTCCCCTCGTTATTCTCGTGGAAAGCGTTCCGCAAGCGCCCGCGCCGAAATGACTACTCGACCAGTCTGCAGGATACGGAGTACCGGGGGAGCACAAGCAGGGCAAGTGGTGAGATGAGCGGAGCAGCAGCTGGAGATCCGGAGAGGCAAATAAACAGCACTACCGGTGCCGGCGTCGACAGAAACACCTCCGTCCGCAGCGTCATGACCCTCCCCGCCTACTCGTCTGCCGCACGAGAGAACGAGCGCGTCCTCGCCCGCGAAGGCGAACGCGGCGGCGTAGACACGGTCCTCGAACTCCCCGAAACCATCGACGAAGAAGAGCGCCAACGAGAAGAAGAAATGGAATCCCTCTATCAAATCCGGCTCGCCCGCCGCATCGAAGCCACCGACCGCGAAGCCCGGCGTCAAGCCCGACGAGAAGCCCGCGCTCGCGGCGACGTCCAGGCCCTAGCTGACATACGGCGCCGCGCAGAAGAAGCAGCGGACCTCTCCGTCTCCCAGATGCTCATCGCAGAGCACCAAGCCCGGACCCGGTCGAGAGACAGACGCGTGAGCGCTGTTGCGTATGGCGATCTAGGCGTCGCGCGCCACGACGGCACACGCCTCCGAGCCAACTCCTCCGAAAGCGACAACAGACCCCTCCTCGACTCCGCCGCCTCCTTCTCCGGCCAATCCCGCGGTCGCGACGCCCACGCCCGCGGCCTCTCCGTCACATCTCTCACCCAATCCGTAGAATCCCGTGGTTCAGACGATTACGACTTTGCGGATGCGTCGCGCTCGAATTCACATTCTACTGCTGGGCCTAGTCCTGGTCCCAGTCCTAATACCGAGGGGTTTGAGGTTGTGAGTTTGAATCCGGAGAGGAGTTATAGTGGGAGTGGAAGTGGAAGTGGAGTTGGCGGGAGTGGACCGATGGTACCAGGGGAAGACGCGCCTGCGTATGAAGATCCTCCGAATTACGAAAGTCCGATTAATACGAGGGCGCCGCAGTTACCGGCGTTGAATCTGAATTTAGAGCGCTTGCCTAGTATACGCGTTACGACGGGCGAGACGCCTGTGGAGGGGAGGGCGGGATCGCCGTTGAGGTAATGAAAGACCGCAATTTTTCTCGCATTTGAACATTTTCTTCGGAATCAAGCGTGTTCGTTTTTCTTCATCTCGATCAACGAAGGTTATGAAGTGGCGTTAGTGGGAAAGGAGCATATGTATACATAAGTAGTGGTGTGCTCGGGCTGGTCAATGTTTAATCGTATTACATCACAAGTGGGTGCGGTGTTGGTCTTGATGTTCATGGGGTTGAGGCGGTGGGAGAGGTGAAGTAGAGTGTAAGGAGATGCGAAGGCAAGAGCATGATGTATAGCCAGCACATGAGCAGCGGAATTCAGATGGCTCAGCGTGCAAGCAGGAAAGAGTTGAAGATTGACGGTACGTCATGGGTGCGAGGATGTTGAAGGGCGCAAGGGAAGTAGACGCGATGTCCATACGCACGCAGGTGGGAAACATCCCACAGTTCTTCACTGCTGGTGGGGGTACACGTGATTATTGAAAGAGAGGGTTCTGAGCGGAATTTGGGTCGTTGGGGGAGATGGAAACGAATACTCACGTGCATCCAGGTAGGAGACTATGGATCTGAACTGGGCATATGCGTGTGAGTGGGCTGAAGAAGGTCTGGGGTCGCATCTGAGTTGGTGGGGAGATGAAAATGAACACCTTACGCACACAGGTAGGGATCCATGGGTCTTTCACTACTGGCGGTGCGTAAACCGAAAGATGAGGGTCCGAGCGGGTGTGGTCGACTGTGTTTTCTTCAGTTCTATATCCGACTCCAGGCTTTATCCACGCCGCTATTCTGCCAGTCTCAACGCCGCTACCAGAAGTATAGCGATCAACTACTGCGAGCGACCACTGGCTTCAACTTTCAACTTTAAGGCGGTTGCTTTCGTGATTGCAGACTCTCCACTCGACCTCTATTCACACCACTGTTCTTCCACCACTTCAACGAAGTCGGCCCAACAGCATACAACATGTCCCTCCAGAAGCTATCGACGGAGCTTGATGGCCAAATCGCCAGCTGCCTCGTCGGCGACACTAAGGCTCTCAGCGCCTTCTCCAAGACGAACAAATACTACCGGGGCATTGCTGAGCCATATCTCTACACGAATATCGAAGTGTATGAATCTGAGCTTGAAAGGCCACTGCGACTGCTCTTCACGTTGTTAGACCGCAAGGAACTCGCCCTTCACATCAAGAGCTTGAGCTACATACCAGCCCAGCATTGGTCCTCTCACGACGCCGACATAAAGCCGCCGACGAGGAAGAAGCTCCAATATGATGTATGGAATTACACGCACGCGATACAAGAGGTGCTGGATGAAGTTCTCTCTCCAGGATGCGGGTTCTCGGAATTCCTCTCAGCAAAACTGACCTTGTATTGTGATATTCTGACGGCTCCCATGAATCACTATACAGCCAGCAATCAGATTTTCACGCTCATTCTGTTTATGGCGCAGAAGATCCAGTATCTAGAACTTGGTTCCAAAGAACCACCTACACATGTGTTACGCCTTCTTTGGGCACCTTGGAGTGACGGCAAAGGCCCCTTTCAGAACGTTCAACATCTCGTCCACAACGCCGGTCTTTCTCTGATGCCTTCCATTGTGGTATTGCCAACCCTACGAACATTAGAGTACAATGTCGGGTATTTCGACGTCGAGGCACGACCGACTACATCGATGTTCGCTTATCCATCCCCTATGCCTGCGCAACCCGTCCTCCGCCGAATTCGATTTACGACAACTAGAAACATCACTCCTGCTATAATCGAGAACATGGTCAGCAACCCAGCAATGGCCAACCTCCGAGAACTCGTGGTCGATAATTGCGGACGCAGCAGACACAACCTGCCTCTCGCTTTGCGTGGCGACAACCTAGCTGAACTGCTACGAAGCCTAGAGAAACACACCCCACTCCTAGAACTACTCCAGTGGTCAAATCAGAAGTCCGACCGACAAGAAGGCCACCCCCGTTTCGATACGTTCAAAGATCTCACAAATCTCCGCCAGTTACACATCGACTTCGACCTCCTCGTCCCCAAAAGCGATACCAACTCCACCAACTTGAAGTGTCTCTCCAACCCTCACGCCGTCTTCCCCGCGAGCTTGGAAGATCTAACATTGGACTGCATCGACATCGACAAGCTCCACCATCTCGTCACTCTTCTCCACAACACCATTGAAGAAAGCGATGAGATGAGCGAAACTGAAGCACTCCAAATCTGCCTCGCTGCTCTAGCCGCCATGTTCCCTCCGCTCAAACGCCTCGCTCTTGTTGTGATCATGGAGATGGATAACCCGAGGGAAGATGCACCTCGCCTGTATGAATTGGATCCGACGGATGTCACCTTCTTCCGGTACGCTGCAGATGAGCTTGAGAAGCTAGGTGTTACACTCGAGGTGTGGCGCAAAGAAGGGTATTACGAGAAGGAGAAGAAGTTGCTGGTGAAGAAGGGGTGGACGGCGCCGTTGCCGCATTCGGTGGTGAAGGCTGTGCAGGAAAAGGCTAGGGGTTGGCGGAATGGTTACGCTGATCTCAGGATTTACGGAGCATAGGTCGGGATGGTGATGGAGATGTAGTTGGATTCTTGACTACCTCTGCAGTATACATCGCCTTTAAGATAGATCAGTTGTTGATATATAGTACATTGTATGCAGCAACCCGAGTTTTCTATTGCAGTGCCGTCTCACTCCACGATCGCGCACGTGATAGCGCTTCCCTCCTCCGCTCTTTCCTCTGATGCGCACTCACTCCCACTAGCGTCTTATCATCTCACGACTACCTGTTGAGCCCATCCCCGTCTCTCATTCCTCCACAAACACATACATCTATTGTGTCCTGCAACACTGAGCCGCCACCACGGTAGCGTCTTCATCGAAAACGGAGGCCATGATCGACAAGCTGCCAGCCGAGCTGACCATCGACGTCATGAGCTACCTGCGACCGCACGATCTGACTCAGCTGGTGCGCGCTTCGAAGCGGTATCGCGGGTTCGCGCAGTCGGCGCTCTGGACGAACGTTAGTAGCGCCACTGTACCGCATTCGGGACATATACTGACACCATTCACTCATAGATCGAGCTCCACCGCCAAGACGCCCACGATAACTGCTTCACCCTTTCCCACAAGCAGCCTCCAAGAGCCTACCTGGACGACGACTCGCTACATCCATGGTGCTACCGCGATTACGACGGGGTGGATGCCGAATACGATACCAGAAACGAGCAATTTCGTACTGCCATCAAGGAGATGTGGAGCAAGCTTTCACCGAACCATGGCCAAATCTCAAGACCTTGACCTTCCGTGGCATGAGCTCCGCTAAAGGCCACTACTGGCCTAAAGCAGGACCGGATGAGTCCCTAAAAGACTATTCAAGGAAGCTGTTACCAGGAGTTCAGGTGAACCAGATCCTAGGCAACTACATGTTCTTCAACACTGAACGTGGCACAATTCTCAACCAACATGGCGCCGACGGACTGAAAGTGCATCTCGAGTTCGACGGAAAACACGATCTTGAGGCTCTCTACGACAGTAACAATTTCACTAATAAGAACGATTAGAAGTAGAGGAAAAGGTTGTTTCTTCGCGTTTAGCCTATATAAGACACATATAAGACTATATTTACTTAAATATAAATTCTATTACTTAATAGCTACTACTATTTTTAAACTTTTACTTTACTTTTATTTATACTTTTAAGCTATAACTATAAATAATATTATTAATATATATTTATTATATATTAAGCTAAAATAAAGTATTACTAAAGTACTTAGTTTTTTATAGTATTAGCGTAAAGCTAGCTTATAAAAAATAGTAAAGTAAATTATTTATTACTTATTTTTTAAAGTTTACTTATAGTTATACTATATAAGTTTTACTTATATAGTTAGCTAAATTTTAAGTTAATAGTACTTTTATATATTTTATACTTAAAAAAAGTATATACTATTTTTTTACTAATAAGTAGTATTTTAACTAATAAGTAAAGTAGTAAGTAAAGTAATAATAAAGATAATAAGTAAAGTAATAATAAAGCTAATAAGTAAAGTAGAAAAGTTAGCTTATAAAATACTAGCTATTTTATTAATACTAAGTAAATTAAAAAAAGTATAAGTAGCTAAAATATTATTAATAAGTATAAGTATTTTTTAGAAGCTATACTTAATACTTATAATATTAATAAAGAAAATATTAGTAGCTATAGTTATATAAGTTATAAAAGTATTCTCTCTAGGCCTTAGAGATAGAGTCTACTACGTTATATCTTATAATATTATACTATATTATAACTAATAAATAAACTTTTAAGCTATTAAAACTAAGTCTAAACTTAAACGCCTTTTACTACTTATCTATACTTTTTTTTCTTATATATTTATAATAAAGACTTATAATCTATATTAACTTATTTATTACTACTAATAATATATAGATAATATCTAGTAGCACTACTATATTATATATAGTCTCTCTTAAAAGTAAGCGCTACTACTACTTCTATTATAGTTATAATTACCTAAAGGCTTAAGAAAATTCTAGAATTAGTAGTAATATATTTATAGTACTATAAAAGAGCTATATATTCTCTACTCTAATACGCTAGTCTAAATACTTTAGAAAGATTTTAAATATACCTATAGTCTATACTAGTTATATATTCTACTATAAGCTTATTAATAAGCTATTATTACTCTATTATCTAAATTATTTATCTTACTTATATTATTAGCCTAATTATAGATTTATAGTTATTATTATTATTAATTACTAGCCTATATAAAAGCTATAGGTATAGCTATAGAGGTAGTTTAAAGCGCCTTTACATTAAGAAGATTCTCTACTATAGTAAAAATCTATAGTATTTAGGCTTTATATTTACCTAATTATATAATATTATTTATAAAGTTAGTTTAGACTTAAGAGAGTAAGCTATAGTATAAAGCTTTAATAAGATCTAGCTAATAAGAATACTATAGACTAGCAAAGTCTATATACTCTAAAAAACTACTACTACTTACTATTATAGTAATAGATTCTAAGATAGTAATATAGATTCTAAATATAGTATTAAATACGCAGCGTTATATAGTATTAAGAATATTAAATCTATAGACTAGTCTAGTATATATAGTAGTCTTATCTATAATTATTTTATACTACTAGTTTACTAATATATACTTTATAAAATTAAACTTACTACTTTTATATTTATAAGCTACTATAGCTAGCACTATAAGTAGTATATAGTACCTACGTATCTTAGAGATATAGAAAGTTATAAAGTTATCTAATATATTATTATAGTATATTATAGTTAGAAAGATAAATATAAAAAAAAATTTAAAAGGTATAGAAGATATAAAGAATAAGAAAGATAAGAGAAGAGAGAAAGAAAAGAAAGTAGAAGTTTTTACTTTTCTATAACTACTAAAAAGTTTAGTATAATTACACGTATAAAACTTTTTATTAAAATAGCTATTATATAATAAATTTAGAGTTATTACGTATAGAATTTAGAGTTACAAACTACTACACCTTACTACTTTACTACCTTATAGTCTTATTCTTACTTTATAGTCTTATTTTAGAAATAGCTTTAAATACGTTTAAGTTCTTAAACGTTTATAGCTATTTTTTTATAGTTATAGCTTTCTCTACTCTATACTTTTATATAAAGCTTCTAGAAAGTAATAAAATATATATATAACTTCTAAATACTTTTCTAAAGGTATATAGAGCGCGTAGAATACTTATATACTCTTTTTCTTTATAGAATTTAGGCTAAATTCTAGCTTTTTACTTTTATACTTTTATATAAGGTTTAAGAGCGTTAAGCTTTATAGCTTAGTTTTAATTTCTAAAACTTTTAAAAGAATATATACTACTATATACTATAAAATAAGATATTTAGAAAATATACCTATATTATAATTATATACTATGTTACTTAACTACGTTATACTTATATTTCTACACTAGTATATTTAATAAAGTAATAAGTTATAAAAGTAATAAAAATATTAAAGTATAGTTATATTATATATTTCTTAACTATTAACTTACTATAGTATATAATTTAATATTTTAGTTCTTTTTTATTTTATTTATAGTATTATAATAATATAAAGTAAAATAAGCTACTTATAACTTCTAAATTATATAACTACTATATATATAAAAGGTACTTCTTATTAAATAAGAGATATCGCAATACTTAGAGTTAGAGTAGAGGAAAACTTCGCTAGACTACTTATATTACCTTTTAACGCGCGAATAGAGATAGTCTGTATTACTTTGCTGCATACACAGAGTTCTACAGGTACAGATACGTAGTATAGAAGACAATGTATACCCCAAGTCCTAATATGCAGTTTAGTTTCTTCGGTACAAGCGTCCATGTAGGTGGTAAGCGACACGATTCCTCTGACCACGAACCCTATTCATGTAGACGTTAGTACCGAACCCCTCCCTACTTCATCATCGATCTAGCATGCGTTCCAATTAATACAGGCTCCTGCACGCAAGAGTAGCACAAGCAAAGTGAAAGTGAAAGCAACACAGCACTTGCCGCTTCCGAGTGACCGTCAGTGCGTTTCGCAGGCATCGCCCCGTATTCAGAACAATAGTGACCGAATGAATCACGTGCTCGCTGGTCCTGACGCTGGGTCTGGTCTTCCAGCAATACCGCAGCCTCTGGAACCCACCTCCACCTGTCCACTGCCACGCTCAACACTTCGATCGCGAATTCGCGAGCTTCCAAAAGTCTTTAAGCAACAACGTCTCGCCATACCCACGGCTGGTAGTCATACTGTTATGTCTCAGCTACCGTCCACGCCTGCGACGCTACCTCGCCCACCGAAGCGCGCGCACGAAGAAGAATCGGTTGGACCGATCAAGCGACAACGTCAACATGGACTTTGGACGCCGCCTGAAGATTCCAGCGACGTCCACGATTGCTACACCCAAACACCCTCGCTTTACATTCCACGACAAGCATCGTCATCTCTTGTCCATCCTCCCTACTTAAGCCCGCCGCATACTAATCCATCGGTCCCACTGAACCCATGGGGAGTCAACTCAGAATACACGCCTTCCCAGGGCGGCTTATATACTCCCACGTTAGGGTATATACACAGCAACAACCGACAGTATGGTTCCAGCCCCCCGTCACGGCCTCCGACAACTCAACAAATGGGGTTTGGGAATTTATACCAAGTCTATGGGCCGAACGTCAACCGACACCCTGCTCGAGTGGTACAGCCTGATTATGCGTGGAGGCTACATGCATCCCAGGCTGCGCATAGTCACGCGCCAAATCACCCCATGGGGCCTACAGCGGGCCAACAGCCTGTACAAGGTGATCAGCATAGGTTTACATCAGGAATACCTATACCTCAGCCTGTCCAAGGTCACCAGCCAAATCACCCCATGGTGCCTACAATGCCCGGGCACTCTCAGCGCAGTCAGCAACAGCAACAGCGTATCCAGCCACTGGTGGGTACACAAGGACCACACCAGTACAGCGCAACTCCAGTCGCAGCCACACGGATTGCCTCTCATCGGACAGGAGTAGAAGGGCTTCATCGCGGTGCTCAAGTTCCCGCTGTGAATGTGCAGGCCGCGCGAACGACGTCGCGCACTCAGCAAGAGCAGTGGCTCATCAATGCGCATCCAGACCTTCAAGGAAAGGCCGTAACGATCATTCCAGCCATTCCCGCGAAGCAAGGCACTATCGGATCTGCTGTCGATCAGAAAGATGAGATGCTAGTACCACGCGATGTGTGGCGCCTACGCTCCCTGCCTTCCTACAAGCGTTATATCGCATACCGCCAAATGGCAGAGCTAGGACGTCAGATGAGCGAGTATGACCAAACTAGCAAAGAAAATCAGTCGCTATGGAAGCGTATCACAACCTTCGAAGCGAGCTTGATTGAGGCCGAGGTGGAGTTTGCGAGTAGACTCAAGCAAGATACAGCTGAAACCAGGGCGAGGTGGGACCGGATCGTAGCGGCTCAGGCAGTTGGGACTCTAGTCGACCAGGATATGGTAGCTGCCTATGACCAGTATTGCGGCATTGCATCTGCGACGTCCCCGGTGGATGTGGCAGACACGACTCAACTGCCCATATCTGATCAAGTTCTAGCAGGGCAGAATCCACTACCACAGCCCCAGACTTCTATATCTTCTGCGCCTACCGTTACTTCGTCAGTACCGATGGAGCCCATCAAACCAGACCAGAGGAAACATCACCTGGACAAAGTCTCGGTCCCTCCATACCCTGGCGATATCGAGGACTTTACGCCGCACGAAGTCACCGGAATGTACAAATGCAACCACCAATGGTTAACCGGGGCCTGCTGCACAGAAGGAGTCACAAAGGAAAGAAAGAGAGCTTCAATCTCGCGGGAGAAATCGGCGTGGAAACGACAGGTGGAAAAGTTGGTCAAGAAGGGCGACTTGTATAAGAGCCATATTACATGGAAGACGGAACAGTCAACCAGTAAGGGGAAAGACCAGAAGATGGAGACTGCGGAGAAAGGGCGATTACGGAATGAAAAGAAGGCGGATGCCACCGCGAAGAAAGGAGCGAGAAAGGAACGGAGTAAAAAATGGCGAGAGCAGCCACACGATGAGGTCGATGCAGGAGCTGCACCTGTACCTACCCTGGTACCGAATCCGCTTGAACAGGGCCTCGCACCTACTTCTGAAGTTGATTCTGAGCTTTCTCCAGACGAAGAGGCCGCTGCCATTGAGTCCGCGCGCCAAGAAAAAATCGCAAAAGACTTGAAGAAGTACAAGTGGGATCTCAAGCGCTGTAAGCGTATCGAGGATGTGAAGAAGTGGCCAAATTGGTCACGCTTCAATGAATATTGGGCGGCAAAACATCTTGAGGCTCAACAATTGCAGCTGTCACTCGAACAGCAAACTCTATTGAAAGGCTGGGAACCGTCTGCCATTCCAGACAAGAACCCAGCGTTTGTCAAGAAAAACGCCGAAGATACGGTACCCGTAGACGTGGGAGAGAGTGCTGAGGTCGATGATTCGAACTTAGATGAATTGTTCGAGGATGCAGAAGAAGCGGTCGAGTAAGATGATCCAGGATTAGACGATCTGTTCGAGGACGATGAGCCGGGGTCCTGGGAGGTATTCCCGAACCATGTGCATCATTCGAGAGCGACTTCGGCCGATGTGAAGGGTCGTTACCAATCAGTCGCGCAAGGCCGTAGCAATGGCCTTAATGACTAGGAACAACGTCGAATAGACGATAGAATGAGAACCACCTCTCGTATACAACATCGCGCATCACTGCCAACCTGAAACATAATGTCCTCGCATCGTGAAGAGGCGATCGAAGTATGACTTAATCGCATCAGTGTCGTTCTCACAACGCTTTTGAAAAGCTCTGGGGATGAATCGCATTGTGCAGGCCTGTGCTCAACACCAACTTCGTCACGTTCTCTCGTGTGAACGATGCCGTTGTACTTGGTGCGTGCACGACGTCACGAAAGGAGAACCTAGTTGTAGTTCTCTTCACTCTGGGAAGAATGCACAGATCCTGGATTCTAGATAGTCAGTCCAGTACTTTTATGCAGACCGCTGGGGTCATACTTACCACTAGACACTGCTGTCTACCTGTCCATCCACCAAGTCTTGTTACCCATATAACAAGATGCAGTCTTACGCGCACAACAAGGGTAACTACGTTTTCGTCCGCCGCAAGCGCACAAGATCAGTCGAGGTCCGCCGCGCAGACGATCTCCACCGCCACTCCCTATCCTCTTTATCATCCGAGGAACGCATCTTGCATTACGTTGGCGAGGAGCGCACCCGCGTCTGCCGATGTCATGATGCGGGACGACATGGCGAGAGGACGTCCACCGTAGCATGCGAGTCGAGGCATCTGAGCGCCAGCATAATGCTATATCTCGACCGCCATGGCCTTGAATCCTGCAGCTTCGCTGACTTCCGGAAGTATCGCGCAAGCCGAGAAGCAAAATGGGCGATGGAAGGCGTATTTGTTGAAGACTTTCACTATACCAGCCGGAACAAAGACTTCGTGTGTCGCTGCTCACAACCAAGGAAGCATAGCTATCAGACGCCGCGCCATCCTGAGATCGTCGAGCAATGTGCGGAGTTCTTTTGTATGCACAAGGATAAGAACACTGTTACGAAGGACCAGTGGAAGGGCGTGAATGGCGATGAGCCTCCGGCTTACACACCCAGTGTAGACTTGCTATCCGGTTCCGTGGAATCCGGTTCCATGACATTCGGTTCCATGACATCCGGTTCCATGACATCCAGTTCTGTGCGTAATTCGCGTCCAAGCTCGTCCGGACATACTGGGGAGAAGTCTAGGCCACGAGCCTCGCTAGAGACGAGGATACGTGACACTGCCGAGCGTATATCTTCAATCATCCCAGGCCGCCATCGCAGTGCTTTGATTCCAGCACGGGAGCCAGAGATGCCCCCTCAAGTATGGCAGAGGGGTCGTCCATCGGTCTTGATCTCTCAACATGGTACCTCTTCGCGTGATAGCACGCCCATGGGCTCGGCTCCCCCATCTACGCGCTCAGCCTCACCAACAGTGCCGCACACGCGCCATCATCGGGTCGATTCCGTTCACGATACGTCCTCGATCTATGCGGATGCTCAGGCCACGATGGGTATGTTTCCCGGAATCCAGACAGATGAAAGTGTAGCAAGGGCTAGAGACATGCTGGGTGTGACTGCTCTGTATACGAACAAGACGTACAATCCCACATCCACTAACCTATCGGTAGTGAGCGGGCAGTCCAGTGTTGGAACCATTAAAAGCGAAAGGTCGCCACCGTTTGCCTATGACGAATGGTACCAGGGCAACCCACCTAAATGGGTGGTTGAGAAGGACAGCGAAGAGCTACTACCGTCGACCTTCTACGTGAACGGCGATAGGGCGAACTCTTTCGGTGTCGATACGTCAGCGACTCATAGACCAGTGGCAGAACTTCCCGCGCGTAGATCGCCAATTGAACTTCCCGCTCGCAGGTCGCCAGTCGAACTTCCAGGTAAGCCAGCACACCAACGGCATACTGCAACGCTAAAGAAGCTTGAAGGTCGAACTTGGGATACGAGGTCGGAGTTGGAGGCCAAGGCCAAACGCTTCAGCGTTCGGTGCACAGAGGCACCCCCTAGTACGTCCACTCCTGCACACGACACCGAACGATTAAGCTCACGTTTTCACAAGGCTTCCGACACCATCCCGTCTTCACTTCCTGATCAGGTGGATTTCCTTGAGCGTTATGCTGTGCCAAATTCTTGGAAAGACCCTACACCTACTGGGAATTGTCAGTTGTGCTTCAAGTCTTACCATGACGCAGACAAGAATCCTGTCATAGCACCTCCTTGCGGTTGCTCCATGCATGATCGATGTCTCATGGACAATCTGCGTACGCTTGATGAGAAGGTCGGCAGGTGCCCAATATGCCAGGTGTATTTGTGCAACCGTAGTCTAGCCGAGCGCATCGGCAATGACATCGAACAGATCTTTGAATTGCAAGTCAATCCATTACGAGAGGAGGTCACCCTCGAATTCCCACAGCGAAGCAAGGGCATAATATGTAGTACGGAGGAGGGCGTTGCTGTCACGCAGCTTCGTCTACTCAAGGACTACGTCGATGTCCACGCCGAAGAACTCTTCCGTCTATGGGAAGGTAATCGTGCAGAACCCGACTGGTTTGGAGGCGTAGTACGTCCCGCCGTCCAACTCTTCCAAGGGTGGAACCCTGCTATGCGAAGCCGCTTTTTCTCGAATGAGGACGCTTTCCTTAAGCTCCTTGCATGGGCAGAGCTGGTGCGCTTGATGAACATCAGCTGTGCGAAGAAGAGACAATCCGGGGGTAGCGATGCACAGTTCCCACGATTGGGAGAGCTACATCGTAAGTTTTTAAAGGCCGTGGAGCGATACAACAAAGAGAAAATGGCCTGGGATACGAGTCGCTCTGGTGTGTATGAACACAACAGGATCGCGACAGATATTGTCGAGGTCGCGATGAACACTCAGGTGCCGTAGACGATCATATAAGATACTACAAATGTAATTAGTTCGCATTCATCGAAGTATCACAAAGCTATGTATGGGAAAGTACATACGCGTCTTAATCCAGTAAACAGCTGCGCGATCCCGGTCTGGGCTGAGCTTGCCCTGCGGCACGCATAACACGTTCGCGACGCGCCATTTGATGAATACCGACTTGACAGGACGTGCTGATATGATGATCTGTAGTATAAAGGGTTGGTTGCGCCTCGGCGTCGTCTGATGGCGTGATAGATGAAACGAGACGCGAGGCGAGGAACTGATTGAAAGCGCGGCGGTCCGTGCACGGGGAGCTCCACCGCGTCAGGTGCAACGATCGTCGACAAACATCGCGTTGCCCTCTGCCCAGGACCGATGCAATACTGGATGCCACGCTTACGTTCACTTGCACTTGATAGTGCTGTGTTAAGGATTATGGTTAGGCCTCATGTTGGAGGGCAGAGTCATGACGTCATACCCACTTGTCCTCTCGGACTTCTCCTTCACACACGAACCTGAGCGCGTCGCTACCTACTCCTATATCATTCGTGCCTCGACGATGGACAACCAATTCGTGCTGGAGCCACCTTCGTCAACGCTGGATGCGAGCGCGCCCGTAAATCCATCAACATGAGTACCGGAGGCCCCTTGCCATATCACTCGTCCGCACAATAGAGCTGCAATGCTGTGCACCCAGCTAATGACCACCCGGCTCTCAGAAGAGTGAAGATGCACCCACAAGCATCAATCTCACATTACCCTCGGCAGTCGTTCGTAAGAGCACTACACGGAACCATCGCTCGTTCGACCAAGCCTCCGGCTATTCTCTCAAGGACAAAAGGCACTGGCTATAGCACGGCCACCGTATACCCTGCCGGATTAATTACTTCCAAACGTCCGCCCGCTGAACGACTGACACCCCACATCATTTGCGCTCGTCGCATTGACAGAGCAGCCGCCTCTGCTGAGATTGGGAACTAATTGCAGTACGCAATGTGCCCGAAATGCTTAATTCGAAATGCCAAATGAACTGTTCAAATACCGGTCGTCAGCCGCAATGAGACAACATCATCCCAGCCAATTGAAACTTTATTTCTTGCCACGATGTTTTACACATCACTTTTTTCGATCGTGTTTGCGACGCTTTCTTTGATCTCGCCGGCCGTGAACGGACGTGCGATTGACACTGTTGAGAGGAGACAGGATGGATCGCATTGGATCAATACCTGGACGAGCATGCCGCAGTTGGTGGAAGCGAGCAACATGCCGCCAGCGCCTTTTGTATGCGATCTGAACCACCCAAGGTTGAACCCCAGAAATGCTAACATGATCGCAGAGCTCTGGAAGCGTAATGCGCGATGCAACGCTCCGCCAAACCCTCCACATGTCCGTTGGCGCACCCAAGATCAAGATCACCATTTCCAACACTTTCGGTGGCTCGGATCTTCCCATCACCGCAGGCTCTGTTGGTCTTCCTGCAGGTGGCGCTGCGGGCGTCAGTGGCATGCAAGCCTCGCCTCTAGCAGCCATTACCGTTGGTGGCAAGTCTAGCTTCACCGTACCCAAGGGTCAAGTCGTTACCAGCGATGAGATCACTTTCGAAGTCAAGCCTCAGAGCATGCTCACTGTAAGCTTGTACAGCCAGCAAGGACAAAGCGGAAGTAGCATCACCGGTCATCCCGGCAGTAGAACAACGAGTTGGTTCGTAAGTGGAAACAAAGTCAATGCCACGACTTTCTCTGGTACTCAAAGTGTACACTGGTACTTCGTCAGCGCAGTACAAGCCTACGTACCAACCACCACGCGCTCTCTGATGGTCCTCGGTGACAGCATCACCGACGGAAGAGGTTCAGACGACAACAAGAACAACCGGTAAGCACTACTCAACCCCGCAAGACTATCTCCCGTCTAATACCACCGCAGCTGGCCCGACCTCGTACTCGCCCGTCTCCAATCCACCAACCATACCAACATTGCCGTTTGCAACCAAGCCGCCGGCGGCAACACAGTCCTCAGCGGCGGTCTCGGCCCACCCCTCCTAACCCGGTACAAGCGCGACGCCATCGAGCAACCCGGCGTCAAATGGGCCATGGTTTTCGAAGGCGTCAACGATATCGGCGGTAACGCCAATACCGCTGCTGCGCAGACATCTGTCGGCGACCGCCTCATCGCCGCGTTCAAGCAGATCGCTGCTGATGCGAAGACGGCTGGTTACAAGACTATTGGTGGTACGATTGCGCCTTTTGCGGGTAATGGGTATGCGGGTGTTGAGAGGGAGAAGACGAGGAAGAGGGTGAATAAGTGGATTTTGGAGAGTGGCACTTATGACCATGCGGTCGATATTGCGAGTATGGTTGCGGATAAGACGAATGCGGAGAGGTTGGACAAGAAGTACGATAGTGGTGATGGGTTGCATCCGAGTGTTGCGGGGTATCAGGCGATTGCTGATGCTTTTCCTGTTGAGATCTTCAAGCAGTAAAGGTCAATGGGAGAAAGGACTTGGCTTGACAGAACCTTTCTACAAAGATACCTGGAGCAGTTGCCAATTCAGATCGATGAAGTTCGGTTTCCAATGATAGAACAGCATCGGCTCGCACCTGGTACTGGCTATTGAATGTTCTCCATCGACGCTTTCTATCTATGACTGAGGCATGTAACTATGTCTGAACAGCAGTCAGCGACACCATCTCTGATCGCACATTCCTCAACCCCGGCTCGTGTTGTGTGGAACTCGTCATCATGAGTTGCTTAGACCAGTCGCCATCGTTCCTTCGTCTGAGACTCCCAATACAAGCGGTTCTTCTCCAGCAAATGCTGCATGTGAGGTTTCTCCTCGACTAGTCGCTGCAACCGCGCAAATGCTCTACTTGAAGGCTCGCTCTTGATCAACACAAGCATGTCATCAATCAGAACAAGAAGTCTGTTTTGAATGAAAACAAAATCTCCGGAAAAAGCAAAAGGACGTCCGCGCCCCCCAAGAAGGTAACTTTCTTCCTGAGGCTGGGGTACTGGCTCTGCAGGTCCCTCAACATCTGGTTCCAGGTCACTATCGCCACTATCATCGCTCCCCAGATTTTTTGCTTCAAACTTGGCAACAAGGTCTCGAGCTGTTTGGCCATCGGCCATTCTAGCTTCAATATCCACCAAAGTCATGCCCTGTGCTAGCATGCACCAAATCTCGGGTCTCTTATCAAACCCGTTTTGCCTTTGGCTACAAAGCCAGTGCAGTGCGTTTTGTCCAGACTGATCATATAATCGCGGATCGGCACCTTTGCGAAGCAGGTATTCGACTAGGCTGGGATCCACCTTCTTGCACGCGAGGTGTAGCGGGGTTGCTCCAGTGGATGTTCGGATGTCGACAGCTGCCCCGAACAGTTCTATCAGTGCGCTAACAGCGTTCCAATCCCTCTCTCTGGAATCCTCATCATCATCATCGAAGCCGTCATTGTTTGGGTAAGACATTGGTGGATTGAAGTATTGGCCGCTCACATGCAGAGCATACTCCCCACGTGAGGCAATATGCAGAGCAGATTCTCCATCATCGTCCAGAATGTCGGGATCAAAGTCATCGAAAGACTTAAACAATTCGCTTAACGTCTTCCAAGAACGCCGTGGATACTCTTGAAAGAAGGTTCCGATCTCGTGGAGGACGGTACAACCATCTTCGTCGGTGTCGTTAATCGATCCACCTTCTTGCAAAAAGCGAGCGAGTATAGTAGGTAGCGCAGGAAAGTTTACATTGATCGCAGCAACACGAACAGGAGTTCCACCGCGATAACCAACCCCGAGTCTTGCAAATTCGTCGTTAGCTCGACCCCAAATTAGGCCCCTTCTGAGATCGGAAGATGATGACTGGATACATGTTTGTGCACCGTGATTAATAAGAAGTTCAACAACGTCGAGTCGATTCTTTCCAGCAGCAATATGCAATGGTGTTTCTTGGTTGGAGTCTTGAAGGTTTGGATCGGCACCATGAAGCAGCAACCAAGCCATCATCTCCACCTGGCAGCGCAGTGTGGCATAAAACAACAACGTTCGCCCACTGCCATCTTGGGCATTTATGTTAGCATATTGCTTTGTGTGAAGGTAATCGAGTATGATAATCAGACCCCCCAAGGCTGCCAGATGAGCAACGGTGACTCCCTCCCGAGGCTTGTGGCCGTACATTGCACAACATGTGTGCTGCAACCATGGGGCATGGTACTCTTCGGCTGGGTCCAGTAGCTGATGATAATTTTCGATAAGGCTTACGTCTCCAATTCGTAGCAAGTGTTCAACGCCGTAAGTAAGTGCGTACTCAAAAAGGGGGTACTCCTTCTTCTGGAATTGGGCCCTGTATTCGAACGGGGTGACATCACCTCCAGTGTGAGGCAGACTGCAGAAAGTATGGAACATGTAATCGAAGAGGCTTTGGGTAACGTGGTTATGTGTAGCTATCTCCTGGAACATAAAGAACTCCAGACTGACATCGGATTGATGGATGGACCGGAAGAAGTCCAGAACCGATGAGTGTACCAGACGTACGACCTGATTGCCTGTGCTTTTATTTCGTTCCATCACCAACAAGTCTCCTGCATAGGCGACCTCATCAGTGATAGCATCTTCCATGCTTTGACCTTTCGCTGGGCTTGTGTTCACGGCAATAGCAAGCTCTCGTAGATTCAGTGGACGGAATGCGACTATTATCCACCGCAGGATTTCTATAACTCTTGCGCGTTCATGATCCGTGATTGCCAGCAACATACGACGGTACATGGCGTCGAGACCGCGCGGGAATGACTCAACGGTCTTTTCCATGTCGATTACTCGGACCTTCTTTAGGGCATTGATGGCAAAGCCGACCCATAGGTAAGTGCTCTCCGCTCGACCACACAGCTTTTCCTTGATGTGTGTGCGCGTCTCGCTTGGGCATTTAAGACCGGCCATGCGATCGTCGATGAACTTGTAAATATCAGACTTCATGTGATATTCGCCTTTGCCTTCAAATCGCAATCGGGGACAGTCCTCAAGTGCTCTCTGAATGGAGTAGGGATGATTGCGGCTGACGATCAGAAGCCTCAAAGAGTGGTGACGTATGCCAGGCTTCACTTTAGGGTCTGCCTTGTAAAGAGTCTCGATTTTCGTCCAGAAGTCTTCAAGGCCTTCCTCGTCGCATTCATCCAAGCCGTCGAGAATGCATGTGAGGCATGTGACGTTGTGATCATGTATGATACGGGCGAAGATGGCCCAAAGGGCTTGGAATTTCCTGTCGTCGAAAAGACTGGCTCCGTGTTTCTCATAATCATCCGAAATATGCTCGAACAACTCTTCCTTCTGGACAAGCAGTTGATAGATGATACCGCGGAGGATGGAGCAGCCGGTATTCTTTCCATGATCTCGGCTGCAGAAGAAGTGCACAACATATCCGGCCGATGATTGGGTTTTCAGCGTGCTGACAAGATTGAGGGCAAGCATGGTCTTGCCCTTACCGGCATCTCCAGAGATCCACAGCAGACCGGAAGACTTGGTAGCCCAATTGTTGTACTCAACACTCCATGAAACCCACTCACAAGTGCCCAGTGTTTTCGGTCCTTTGCGGTCCTCGAGCATCTGCCGATAGTCGTCCGGATCATCCCCTAAAGCTGCCAGGAGGTCTCTCAGGCATGATTTGCGCGCGGAATCCTCCTGTGTAGCCGTGTGGAAATGGTTGATGTTACCGACGTGTGAGCTGTCTCCAGTGACGATAGATCCTTGGTTGAGCGTGGATCCATGGGTATTGTCCCCAATGAAGGTGGATGAAGCCCGGCCGCTCATTGTTGGCTGATCGTAGTTCCGTGAGCATCTAGTGCCAGACACATTGTCCCATAATGAGTAGAGCAGGTACAGGTTTGCTGTTGACAAACTCGCAGGGCGTGATACCGCGCCATCGCGTCTTGGCTCAAGCAATCATGCATGTATCCGCAAACTGCCACGTATCCAAGCCTCGTCGTTACCGATCTGGCGATGCGCAACAACTAGTATAGATCGGCCAGACGCATTCCCCACTCGATTTGGAAGTCCTCCGCATTTTTCTCGGTATCCGCCTTCTTCCAAAGCTCGCCTCCTCCTGCAACTCCATTCTTGTCAACAGCCCAGGAGTCATTTTCGACTTGCTCCCACCAGTTGAGCAGTATAGGAATCAGCGGCGTTCCGATGTCAGGTAGGAAAGGTTCGCGCAGGCCAAGATCATACAGCACGTCCTGGCCCGGCTCCTCCACTGTGGTGTCGTCACCTCGGAGAACATGACCGTTACCCCCCACAGGAAATGGAAGCAGTAATGTGCTGCAATGTGAGTAGAACTTGTTGTGATGAATGTATAGTCCTCCCCGATTGTCCAAAATCCCAGATCGGTTTGTAGGCTGCCAACGCAGCTGGTCGCATTCGGAAATGAGTGGCATGCCTTGTGTGCGCCACGGGAAAAGCAGAAATAAACGTTCTCCTATAACCTCGGTCTGGGACTCTATGAGAGTAGCTTGTGGGTCCTTCTTTTGCATCTGTGCTCCTATACGATGAACGAAAGCCTCATCAGGAACATCGAGCTGTGGCGCGATGGATTTGAACGGAGGTTTCTTAGCTCTCGAGAGGAAGGCGCGCACGAACGGCGGAATCGCTGGGTACATGTGCAAGACCTCGGTAGAAACCAAGCCTACTTCTTGCGTCCTTCTCTTCTTGCGTCGGGGTCCTTCGTCCTCCATTTCGTCTTGAGCGTTGTTTCGTCTTCCATGCGTGCCGGATGCAGGCATTTTCTTCGCAATTAAATCGACCAAGCTACCCCACACATCCAACATCTGATCCATCTCTTTCTCCGTACAATGCTCGATCCTCCACCCTGGATTGCTGTATCCAAAGAAATTCCCGGCGTCTATAACGAACTTCCCGGACTCGATGCAGTTCCAATAGAGTTGTAAGACGTCGTTCAGATTGGCCCACGGAAGCTCCGGCTCAAAGGGTGAGGTAGATGCATCCTTCAAGTAGGTAACCTGCCGCGTGTCCAGGCTGTAGACCAAGCCGCCTGGATTGGGACCTTCGTTGTGGTACAGCGAGATGAGTTTAGCGTGATCGCGAGATCCTTCCCACGACTGGGGTCGCAGGCCGTGACCACCGCGAGGGTTTACAACGCCAACGAGAACTGGGCAGAAATCTAAAAGATGACCGTTATATTCGGGTGCGACGATTTTGACATCAGATAGGAACTCTACGAGATCATCGTCAAGATCGAACTCAGATTTCGTGGAAGCTGGATCCAGCCGGTGTGTGGCGAACCAATCCCGCTCGACGTTGGGTTGGTGTTCAGGCGGAAGATGTGAGAGCGCATGGGCAACAATCTGGTTGTGCAACTCAATGGATTTTTCTACATTCCAACTCATGCTGGAAATGATGGCAGAATATGGAGTTGGAGAATTGTGAAGGTAGGAGCTCGCGCGAGTGTCGAAATAGGCGACTAACCGAAAAACGCACAGATGCCATAGCGCCTTAGGAAGCTGCGACTACCTCACGGAATCCAATCGTCTCGTAAAAGTATGATGAAAGTCGCTGAAAGTCAGCATGAACTGGCATTGAAATACAATTCTACTAAGAACATAACCCCCTACTCCTCCATCTTCTCCCCCCCAACAACCCCCGCATTCCCCTCCCCCAAATGCTTCAACAACCAACTCCTCTTAAAATACGTATTCGGATGCACAATCGTATCCAAATCATTACTACTCCAACTCCCCTCCTCCTTAACCTTCTTAATCTCCTTCTTGTGACTCCACTCAAACACTCTATTACACGCAACATGAAACCTCTGTTTCCCCACATCCTCTTTAACCGTCTTGAGCACATCCCTATCATTAACACCCACACGCTGCAACATCGTGAGCAGGTTTTCGGGCGTGAAAGTGCGGTAAGGACAGCCATGCGATTGACCAGCACCAGGCAAGGCCTCAGTGAGGAGTTTCTGGCAGGAATACGGTGTGTAGCCGCGGCCGCGACGGTTTGCGTCGCCGCCCACGTCGCCGTAGGCGTGGCGGATGTTGTATTTGTATTTTTTTTGGAATTTCTCGTCGGTGATGAGCTTGAAGCTGCGGCGCCAGAAGACGAGGCATTCGTCGAGGCTGAGGCCGATGCCCTTGAGGAAGAGGGTGTATTGCAGACGGCCGAAGTGCTTGAGATGCGAGTCGTCGCGCAGTCTGTTGTGCAGGTTGCGCATGCAGAGGGGGAAGTGTTGGGAGAGTGTGTCGATGCTGTTTGCGGTGATGGTGGAGAGACCGTCGATGTTGGCGTCGGAGGTGGAGTAGGCGGCGTCGGGCGTTGTGAAGGATTGGGAGAGGTGGGCGAGGATGGGGGCGAGGCGGTCGTCTTCGTCGAGGCGGGGGAGGGCGCGGGCTGTTAGCTACATGATTTTTAGTGATGCCTCCCGTGATGTGTGTAGCGGAGTCCATACCTCTAGTGCCTCGTCCAGCTTCTTCGTAAACTCAGCAACCACCAGACTCATCTGCTCTCGTTGCGGAACATACGCCATTCCCCTCTTCAAGAGTACCTTTCTTTGCGCAACAAGTTCAGGTACCCTCTCCCAATCAACCTTGAACCACTCCTGATCCTCAGTCTTCTTAATCCCACTCGCCGCATGCAACTCATCCCTCAGCTCCCGCTTCTCATCTTCCTTAACCTCCGTCCAATCCAGGTTGAGGCTGTTGACGAATTGTTGCCGCTCTCGCAGATCATCATCCTTGAACCGCAGCGTAAACAGCATAGTCTCTAGCCGCGAAAACCGCCGTCGCAGGTCCTCTGTTGACGAAAACGCAAGGCGCAGTATGAAGTGTGAATAGTGGTCTCTCCTCCGCTCTTCTTGTAGTTTCTGACTTCGTGACGAGTCCGATCGCAGTGGTAGGTATTTCTCCAGTATGCTCTTCATGTATTCGGCGGTCTCTTCGGGGCCTTTGTTGCGGAAACTGCAGGCTTCGAGTTCGGAGAGGACTGCGTCGCACGCTGTTAGCACGATCAGGTAGTCGTGATGAAAGGTGCATACCCTTCAGCCTGTTGATTGCCCATGTCTCAAACTCTTCCAGTGTAATCTCTGCGGTGGGTGGCAGCGTGTAGAAGTTCAGTCGGTGTTCATAGTTCTGCTGCTGGAACTCTGCTTTCTTAAATTGTTGCCTCTTAGGATCGATTTGTGCGCGTCGCTTGGGGTCAACTCGAGAGTAGTCGTGGCGGATCATGATGTTGAGGTTTCTTGCGTTGTTCGGCGGCTTGCACGTCTCCACGGTTGATGGGGGTGTTAAAGTGGCAGGCGCGTTCGCGTGCACGCGTAAAGCACGCTAGCCACATGTAGCGCACGCGCTGTTCGCGTGTCTGATTGGGTCATCATTACTTGCCATGTTCCCAGACCCAGCGGTTCAGAATGGCATGCGAGTCTTAGCATCGTTTCCCTGTATTCTATACCGAACCCTATCTATGCCCTTGCAACCCTGCTTCTAAGTGCAGCCCTGCTTTCATCACATCATTGCTCAGCCCATGAGGTCACCCAGCGCGTTCACATAAGCCATCGGAACAGTTGTCGCACCCTCAGCCAGGAAGTCCTCCTTCTTGCTAACGCCGGTAAGCACAGCCAGAGTCCCGCCCAGCTTTCCGTCGATGCCGAATTGGATATCCGTGTTCAATCTGTCGCCCACCATGCATGTCCTGCTTCGGTCGAACTTGAACTTGCCTTCTATCGCGTCCATCATGGCCTGACTCGGCTTACCCAAAGACAACGGGGCTCGACCAATAGCTCTCTCAAGCGCAGCACCTGATGCACCAGCACCGGGGAACAGAGAGTGCGCATTTGGCAGTGTGCTGTCGATGTTGGTCGCGAGATATACCGCGCCACGTTGTAGGTACTGGAACGCGATTGCCGTCTTCAAGTAGTTGGAGTGGAAGTCCAGACCACTCAGCACGACACCGACATCTGGATCGAGCAGACTGCCGTTCGCAATAGCCTCGAAGTCCTCTGGCTGCCGGAACTCGCGCCGGTAGGCAGGGTCTGTACCACCAATGTATGGGACACCTTCAGCTTCGAGCTCCTGTTCTACGCCCGACTCTCCCAGCACGAATACCTTGTTCTTCGGCGCGGGGAGCTTGAGGATGCGAGCGATGTATACGGCGGCGCTGTAGGACGATCCGAAGACTTCTTCCTGATATCGTGTCAGCCAATGGTCATACTCTGGGCTCCTGCTTACTTACCACCTGGGCGGGGATACCAAGTTTTTCGAACTTCTTCTTGTAGTCCGCGCGCGACTTAGTGCTGTTGTTCGTGACAAAGACGAGTTGTTTTCCTGGGGTTACTCAGTTGGAATGTAATCATGCTGCCTAGAGGTGAGTGTCTTACCTTTACTCCTCAGCATCTCAAGGGTTTCTGGGACCTTCTCGTACAAGTGATCGCCGGACCAGAGGACGCCTATGCTTCGTCACGATCAGTAGATGGCCACGGACACTATGGTGACCGCGAGCAAGGGACATGAGTGTAGAATCAAGGCTGGCGCATACCATCGCAGTCAAAGAGGAAGACCTGAGCATCTCGTCAGTGAAGCGTCTGGCAACCGGAGATTCTAGGCGCATACATCAAACTTGTCCAGGAACTCGTCTATGGCGTTCTTGTCGCCAGACAGGAATTGAGGTTTTGCCATAATGCCGATTGTCTCGTTACAGCTCCCGCGTCAGTAAACACGGACGAAAGATGACACTGGTGGGGTGCTTGGCGTGGACCCTGAAATCCAGCGGAACGATACCGACGGATTCCGAAGTCCACAAGGTACTCATCACACAACCTCTCATCGATCTGTTCAGTATTTCACACTTCTATTCGTTCATTCATGCTATGTTGTATTGCGACACTATGTTCATTATAGCTTCGATCGATCGAGTCAGTCCACGATGATCTTCTTCTCAAGCTCCTTGAAGTTCTCAAAGAAGCTGTCGAACAGGTTTACAGCGTGCTCAACATCATGCGCACCACCAGTCTCACGGATGCTGTGCATGCTGAGTTGAGGGTTACCCAGATCAAGAGTACGCGCGCCCATGGCCGCCGACAGCATAGGCCCGATGGTGCTTCCACACGAAGAGTCGTTACGAACAACGAAGAGCTGGAGCGGAACACCCTCCTTTCCTGACTTCGGGTTGTAAGAAGCCGCTTTGGCACGGCGGGCTGCTTCTTGAAGCAGAACGATACCCGGTGAGTTGGTAGCGTAACGCGCGTTGGCGTTAATCTTGATAACAGTGCCCTTGTTCATCTCAGGCCTGTGCTGGGCCTCGTACTTGGCCGGATAGTTGGGGTGTACGGAGTGAGCCATATCGGCGGAGATCAAGAAAGACGTGGCGAGCGTTTGCTCGTACGCGGTAGCAGTGTCTGCCTCGACCTTGTCATACGATGCATCGGAGTTGCTCTCGGACGCTGGCAATACCGAGAGACGGCGAATCACAGCAGGTAGCAGATTGGAGTCTGCTCCCTGTGCTGTTTGGGAGCCAATCTCCTCGTGATCGAAGCATGCGATCAATCGGATAGTCGAATCCTTTTCCAGTGCTGACGAGTCGGACAGACTCTTGAGAAGGCCCTCGACGCTGCAATACGTCATCATAAGATTGTCCAGTCGTGGAGAGAAGATGAGCTCGTTGTTCAGACCGCCAATCACCGACTTTTGCGTATCGTACAGGACCATCTCGAAGTCTACGATGTCGCTCGGTTCAGCGCCGGCCTCCTCAGCGATGATATCGATTATGTACGGGTGGTGTCTCGCGGTCGGCGCAGCGAGGGGGCCTTCGGTCTCCGCGTCATTGCCCTCCTCCTTGGACTCTTCGCCCTTGCCTTGACGGTTCAGCTCTGCAGCAATGAGACCAGCAATGGGGAATAGCTGGGTCTCCTTGTTGAACTGGAAATTCTCCTGGCGATCCAGATGGATAGCCAAAGTAGGTATCCGCAGAATTGGTCGCTCGACCTTGACCAGACGTTGCTCGATGTTACCGTCCTTTGTGCGCACCATGGCGCGACCTGCAATGCTGAGGTCGCGGTCAAACCAGGTATGCCATAGTCCACCACCATATGTCTCGCAGGCTACTTGGATGAAGCCGTCGCCCGTTCGCTTGGATACAGGCTTGATGCGCAGGCAGGGAGAGTCGGTGTGGGCGCCGATCATGGCAATGGGATTGCCCGCCTTCCATTTGTTGCCGATAGCGAATGCGACGATGGAGGATGTGTTACGGGTGAGGTAGTATTTGCCTCCGGGATGCAGGGTGGGTGCCCATGAGTCGCGCTCCTGGTTATTGTTACTATCTGCCTCTACCACCGAATACATGAACGGGATCATGATACCCCACTGTCGACACTTAGACTGCATAGTTGCGTACCTTGATCTGCTTGAAGCCCGCCTTCTCTAATCTTTCCTTTGCTGACTTGACAGCGTGAAATGCTATCTACAATCAGTGTCTACTCAGGTAACGACAGCACGCGACGTACGTGTGGGCGAGGCATTGACAAAAGAAAGGAAGTCCTCGGCAGCTTTGAGGGAGGGTTTGGTCGCCATGGTTCGTACACGCGATAGTATAAAGTTGGGAGGTGATACAACAAGGGGTGTTGTCGGTGCGAGGTGCAGTAGTGTAATGCGCAGCTTGGATGATGGCAGCATCAAGGATTGGACACGACGTCTACAAGCTGGCCGCGGGCGGTGTGGGGTATCGATTGAGAGGCGATGGAGGGCACGTCGGAGGTTAGCGCTAGACTCCACTCGGCGGCCCTGCGCGACGCTGATTGGATGAGAGGAACCCAAGGAACGCGTCGTGGTGGAAGGTACGAACATCAAAACATGCGGATATGGCAGCGACGACGTGACGGCTCTTGCCCTGGCGCATCGCAGCGGCCACCCTCACCTCGCCTGCTGCTCTGTTCAGACGACATCTTCAACCCCATCTTCGCTTTCACCATTACATAGCCTAGCTGGCCCAGGATTAGCCCATTACTATTGTCTCTCCTTACAGCGCCCGCCGTGTCTCTCGTTGCTCCCCCAGCACCCTGCGCCTGTCTAGCATACAAGCTCCGACCCGCAACCACAACAAGGTCACCGCCGCCCACCCCGCCCGTTGCGCGCCCACCGCCAACACCACGCCGACAATACCCACGTCTACCGTAATTCGATGCGCAGCCAAATTGAATAAAAAGCATACCTATTGTCTGCACTATTGTGCGCCGCGACGACCTGTCATTGGTTAAGAGGAGGGCAAACGACTTAGGGGCTATCAATCATCACAATACCACGACTCCACGTCACCGCGCGACTCACCTCATTGTTCCCGCCTTCACTTTCGTTTCAGGCAACCATTGTCCTGCCAGCTGCAGTTAACCCGCCACTCGCGATCTTCGATTACCCTCACCCCGCCACGACTCTGTTACTTCACTTCGCACAGTGCACCGATCTACACAACAACAAACCCATAACCAGGCGCATCTACCTCGATGGCGCGAGACGACCCAGGGGAGACCGCTGCGGCGCATGCGCAGACCGAAGAGGGCGTCGCAACCCCGACACTGATATCGCCGCCCGAGTCAAAGACACCGCCTACCGCCTCGCACAAGCGCAACCAGATCTTCCCCTCCAACCCACTCGATCGGGGCTCAGAACCTATAGATGCAGCGGCATTAACGAAAGCCCTTGGACACATTGAACAGGCTGGCCGAGTTAGGGAGCGGACACCAACAGCAAGCCCAAGCCGAAAGCGCCCGCGCATTTATGGCGACAGGTGAGATTGCAACAGTCTAGTCGCACTGGATTCTCTGTACTGACGTCTCACCAGATTCATACCAAATCGCGCAGGCCAAGACCTCCAGGCAAGCTACAACCTGCTCCACGATGAAGCCTCGCCAGCAACTCCGTCCAAAGCGAGGCGCACTCCGCATCACGAGCTACACTTCCAGAAGAGTAAGCAGTTCCAGTCCTCTGCTATACAGCCACTAACCCGCCATAGCCGAAGAAGCCAACCGCACCTACTCCGCCGTACTCCGACAAGAGATGTTCGAGGGCTCCGTGCCCCAAGCCTTTCCCCAGAGTCTGTCGCCGACAGATAGTGCCAACATGCGAGGGGCAGGACGCTCACACACCCCTCCAGCTAGGACCACAGCCACATTACCACCGCCTTCAGGAACCCCATCAACCCCGCACAAGAATCTGTTCTCCTACTCCGGCCAGCCAACTCCGTCAAGGACGCCCTCAAGTCGACATGGTATTCTCAACCTCAACGCTCGTTCAGATCTCTACAGTCTATCACCAATCAAGTACAGCAGTCAACGCATGCTTCTTAGTCCACAACGTCAAGCCCGCGCCGTCTCCAAGGTACCATACAAGGTTCTGGATGCACCGGATCTTGCAGATGACTTCTACCTCAACCTCGTGGACTGGGGCAGCCAAAATACCCTGGGAGTAGGACTTGGATCATGTGTCTACATGTGGAACTCGAGTAGTGGTCGCGTCACCAAGCTCTGTGAACTTGGCGATGATTCGGTTACAAGTGTCAACTGGATACAGCGCGTAAGTTCTGCCATCTAGATCATATGCCGCACGTACTAATCCCCAGCAGGGCTCTCACATTGCAGTCGGAACCAACCGAGGCCAAGTACAGATCTGGGATGCGCAGACTCAGCGCCGTCTTCGCACCATGACAGGTCACACAGCTAGGGTCGGCGCCCTTGCATGGAACGAACACATCCTCACCTCAGGCTCACGAGACCGTACAATCTACCACCGAGACGTGCGTCAGCCAGAGCAATGGTTGCGCAAGCTTGTTGGTCATAAGCAAGAAGTCTGCGGCCTCAAGTGGAATCAGGAAGATCAACAACTCGCATCCGGAGGCAACGACAACAAGCTCATGGTCTGGGACAAGCTCAACGCCGAGCCTACCTTTAAGTGGAGTGAGCATCAAGCCGCCGTTAAGGCCATTGCTTGGAGCCCACATCAGCGTGGTCTTCTCGCTAGCGGCGGTGGTACAGCAGACCGGACTATCAAGTTCTGGAATACCCTCGTCAGCTCCAGCGGCCCGTCAGCTTCAGCACTCGCCTCCGCATCGGCGGCCGCGTCAGCTGCAACCACTGCCAACGTACCTCTATCGCCTACAGCACCAGCAAACCTCATCAACAGTCTTGATACTGGTAGCCAAGTTTGCAACCTAGCATGGTCAAAGAACAGCAACGAGATCGTATCCACGCACGGTTACAGTCAGAACCAGATCATCGTCTGGAAGTACCCGAGCATGCAGCAAGTCGTCTCGTTAACGGGCCACACCTACCGTGTACTCTACTTGGCCATGAGCCCGGATGGTCAGGTCATCGTCACCGGTGCTGGTGATGAGACGCTTCGCTTCTGGAATGCGTTCAAGAAGAAGGAGCGCACTGGAGGTCTTAGCAGCATGGATAGTTGGGGCGTCATTCGCTGAACTAGTCTATCTGCTTTGCTCTTCTACTGATAGTGTACTATAGGACTGATGTCGAACCACGCCGAACCTCTTGTGAACCGGACCTCTGAATGGCTTTTATGCTACTTATCAGATGGGATACTAACGTGTCTGTGTAGTTCATCACAGCGCGCTACTGTTCCGGTTCACTCTGCGTTGTTCGCAGACACAGTCCACCTACTTCCTTTCTTCGACGATTTCAGCGGCATTTGTACGGCTATTATGACCACTTCGGATATTTCCTTATGAGCATGTGTGGAGTTCTGGGCGTTATGAGCGGCTCGATACCATGGGATCTTATTATGGGCGGCGTTGGTTCAGACAGCCAGGCACATACTCTAGTCTCGGGCTTGGGTGGTTTATCTGATATGGACCTGAAGGTTATTATTTCCTGGCCATTGCGAATGCCATATTCTTCTATCTAGGCACTCGGATGAGTAGTGCTTCTTTGCATTTGCTTCGGCGGATCTTGGGCTGAAGCTGGAGTTCAAGGTTCTAGGGATCAAAGCCCTTTGGGTATATGGCCGTCAGTAGGCTTGGGCTGGACTTTTCATGATCACGATTGTACATTAGAAGCCCATACATCACGGCAATCAAACGTGAAACTTCAAGTAAAGTTTTCTATCATCGTGCAGTCTGTGCGAGGCAGTCGTGGTGTGGACGAGGATAGGCAATAACTCTAACAAGTGTAGAGAGGAAACATGCCCATCTGACGGGAACAGTATCTGCTAGCTGGACGAACTTCATAATAGTCAGCGAGGTAAATTCTAGTGGAAGTGCCGGTGCGTAAAATGGCATGCGGTTTCGCGCACGATCGTCTAGGAGGGGTTCTATCCGAAGTGTCCCCGATATGGTCTTCTATGATGCTAGAACTTCGCGAGTTTAAGCAAACATGCGTAGTTCGGTCTCACGATCCTGAGGTCTCGAGTGCCTCCTTCTACTCCATAGATATCTAGGTGATGAGGATCGAGTGGAAGTTCTGATGTAACAACAATTGGGTAAATCTGGGGTAAAGCAAAGACCGCGGCAAGTAATGCCCGACTAGGCATTCCGCGGGTACGTATCTTCAACGACCAGTGCTGCAATTAGCCGGCAGATGACCCGAATATCGGTGTTTCCGCCGCTGAGGCTATCCAGCAGTTGCCGACAGCCCCACCATAAGAGAAGACATCGGAATGTCGGAAATGCAACCGGAACGACGAGGGGAAGTTGCATCATCGCTCATATCACCCTTCTCTCCCTTCTCCTCTTCTACCTTGTACCTGAAATCATCATACCAAATCTACCCTTGAAAACATCTACACAGCCATCACCATGGCACCCGATCTCTCCCAAAACAAAGCCGTCAAGCTCGTCGCCCACGCCGCCGCAAACAAATACGCCATCTGCGCAACATGCTGCTACAACGTTGAAGGCATCCTCGCCTCAGTCCGCGCAGCAGAAGCAAAGCGCGCACCACTAATCATCCAACTCTTCCCCTGGGCCCTCAACTACGCCGACGGCATCCTCCTGCACGCCGCCCGCGAAGCCGCCGACAACGCCAGCGTCCCCGTCGCCCTGCACATGGACCACGCGCAGACACCTGAAATCGTTAAGAAAGCAGCGAACTTCGCGAACGGCTTCGACGGCATCATGGTCGACATGAGCCATTTTGACGATAATCTGGAAAAGACGGCCGAGTTGGTCAAGTACTGCAATGAGCGCGGTATTATTACAGAAGCCGAACCAGGCCGTATCGACGGCGGCGAAGACGGTGTCGGCGACCTGAGTGAAATGGGTCTAGAAGCCATTCTCACCACCCCTGAGCAAGCAGAAGAATTCGTCGCAACAGGAATCAACTGGCTAGCCCCCGCCTTTGGAAACGTACACGGCAAATACGGTCCTAAAGGTCCTCAACTCGATTATCCCCGTCTGCGCAACGTACACAGCAAAGTTGGGGACCGCGTTGCTCTCGTGCTGCACGGCGCGGGTAAAGAGTGGTTTCAGGAGAAGCTGCTCAAAGAGTGCATTGAGTGTGGTGTTGCGAAGGTCAATATTAATGATGCGTTTAATAATGATTTCATCGATGTTATGAAGGAGCAGGCGGGCCTAACGCCGATCACGGGGTTGATTGAGAAGGCGACGGATGCGATGCAGAAGAGTATTGAGAGTTATATTGAGTGGATGGGTGGGGCGGGCATGGCGGATAAGATTGCGTTGTAGATGGCGTTGTGGGGTTGAATGTAGATAGAAGATGTACATGTGTTTGTTGTCGATGTATCAGTAATAGAAAGTGTAGAGTTGTTGAAAACCGAATTCGATAGCGCGGAACTCGCAACTACTTCTCCATACCGAGTTTTGTGTGTAATGGAATAAAGTTCCGACGAAACCATTTTTCGGCCGAAAGAATGTCTATACAACGCGACGATCCGACCTTGATCGTAGCTAGTCTTGCGAGGACGTCAGTGAATGTCAGCGCTTTCCTGTGATTACTGATCGTAGTACTAGCATCTCGCGTCAATGCGCGTCTCGGGCTACCCAACAAACCTACCAACACGACTAAACATCAAGAGAATCTGAAAAGCATAAGAGACTCACTGTTTCCCCAAACATCAAGAACGAGCAATTCGCTGGATCCCTCCAACAACAACGATCGGATCGGAAATACCTCACACAACCGGTTAATCATGGCAGCGAACTACTCTCTCCACGCCATCCCAGTATACTGGATCATGGCCCTCTACCCACATATGTACTCTGTAAGTTTACCAATTTGCCCCTTCCCCTTTCCCCCATCTTCCGCAACTCCATCCTCTTAACCCCACACTAACACCACGCCTCCCTCAGCAAGGACTCTTCAAAGCCGCCACAAACGGCCAACGCAACAACAACAACCCGCGCGGCGCCTCAACACTAGAACACTACCGAAAATGCACCCCAGAAGCCGTCTATAGGAAAGCCGAACGCGCAGAAGCTTGCCATCAGAATAGCATGGAGAATGCGCCGTTTTTCATTGGGGCGGTGTTGGCGGGGAATGCGGTTGGATTAGACATTAGTAAGTCTGTTTTCCTTAAGCTATGAATGAGTCGTTGGTGAGGCTTTGTAATCGATGAGCGTAAGAGGGATGGATGGACGTTTGTGTACTATTGGGTGGATGGGAAATGCATGCTGACGATGAAACCAAACAGCAACGATGAACACCATGGTAGCGTCGTATATCGGTCTACGCGTCATATACAGTTTCCTATATGTGAAGGTTGAAAAGAACAAGACGAGCTACCTGAGGAGTGGGACGTGGGCTGCTAGTGTGGCGGTGTTGGTGACGATGTTTGTCAAGGCGGGGAATAAGATGAACAGGAGTCTTGGGATGTGAGGCGGGTTCCAGTTCGCATACATGGTCTACTAAAAGTGGAGGAAAAGGAAAAAAAAAGGACTCAAAGACAAATCAGCGGAAAAGTCTGACGAGATCAAACGATTGCAATTTTGGTAAAAGAATGGAACCCGTCGCTAATATCAATCAAGGAGTGTCGTAAAGAATGACAACACATCTACACCCCTGACATACACGCTCTTCATTCCCGAAGTCTCTCTCACCAACCGCCCATTTCAATAACTCACTGCGGCCAAGCACACAGCCCTCCACAGTCCGAGCCGCCATTCAACGGATCACAATCGTCCCTCGGATCATCAACACAGATCTGGCCTGGGATATCGCACTCAAAGCCCGCAAAACCACCACACAGCTTCTCGCTGACGCAGATACCCAGCATATCGCAAGCAGGACCGCAAGAGCCAGGCGTGAAAGGGTCAGTGATGCAAGTCTGACCTGCAGGACACTCTTGAAGAGGACTTGCGCGACCGCCGCCACAGATCTGGTTGGTGGGGGTAGCTTGGCGAGGATTGACGGGGGTTGGAATGGGTATGATGCTGGTTGAGAATGTTGTGCTGGCGTCGGGTAGACAGATCTGTTGCATCGTTAGATTGATTCAGACTTTTGAGTAGCAAGTTGGCTTACCTGGGGTACGGGCTTCTCTCCACCACAAAGCTCATAGCATCTCTGTGCAGAAGCATTCAGGCATTCACATAGCTCAGGCTGTGTCGAGATGCAGTTAACCAGAGGGCATTCGCACTCTGGAGGAGGAGGGGGAGGAGGAATGGGCGCAGGAGCTGGCTCCGGCTCTGCTACACGAGCCTCGACGGGGATTGGAGGGCAGGTCGATGGAGGTGGTGCGGGCTTGCCACACTTTGCGGCGCACCTCACTTCCGCATTGTAGAAGCACCAGCAAGACTGGGGCCATTGTGCGATGCAAACTACGGGCTCGCATTCGCATGTCTCTTCTTGTGGCTCCGCTACGGGTTCCGGGACCGGTTCTGGTTCTGCTTTGCGAGCTTCGATGGGGCGAGGAGGGCAGGTGTCGACAGGCACGGGGTTACCACATTTCTCGGCACATGCCGCCGCTGCATCGTAGGCGCACCAACAAGATTCCGGCCAAGATTGAATGCAGAAGACGGGCTCACAAGTGCAAACCTCGGCCTCAGGCTCTGGCTTTGCTTCTGGCACGGGCTCTGGCTTTGCTTCGCGAGCTTCGATGGGGCGAGGAGGGCAGAAGTCAGGCGGCGCGGGACCACCACATTTCTGGGCACACGCTACCGCTGCGTCGTAGGCGCACCGACAAGACTCGGGTCCAAGGCAGAAGACGGGCTCACAAGTGCAAGTCTCGGACTGTGCCTCGGATACTGGTTCCGGCACGGGCTCTGGAGCACGAGGTGCGATATCGATACTGCAGTCCTCGTAAATCGGCTCTGGACCACCGCATTCCTCGAAGCATCTTCTCGCGTTGTCATTGCGACAGTAGCAGCCCTCAGGGAAAGCTAGAGTGCAATCGGCTTCCGGGCACCAAATACAGACTTGATCTTGTGGCTCTGGTACTGGTTTCGGTACGGGCTCTGCGGCACGAGGTGCGAGATCGACGCCACAGTCCTGGTAGATTGGCTCTTCGCCACCACACTTCTCGAAGCAGGCTTTCTCCCCGGCATTGCGGCAAAGACAACTCTCAGGCCAGGATTGGATGCATACATATCCCTCGCATACACAAATGGGCTCTGGCAATAATGGCGTTGGTGTTGGTGCGGGCTGGGGGTTTACGATGTCGACAGTGCAGTCGTCGTAGGTTGGCTCTTCACCACCGCACTTCTCGAAACACGCTTTCTTCGCGTCGTTGCGGCAGTAGCAGCCCTCGGGGAAGGAAAGAATGCAGATAACATCTTCGCAGACACATGTTTCATCTTGGGGTGCTGGGACTGGCGCAGGTACAGGCTCTGGAACGGGCTCCGGCTTCGGGGCGCGAGCTTTGACGGAGTCAATCGGAATACTGCAGTCCTGGTATGTCGGCTCCTCCCCGCCGCACTTCTCGAAACACGCCTTCTTCGCATCGTTTTGGCAGTAGCAACCTTCAGGGAACGACAGGATGCAGAAGACTTCCTCGCATACACATTCGGCGGGTGTGGGCTCTGGCGTGCTGGCAGGCAACCTAGGGCAGTGCTAAATCTGTAATGAGCATTGTGATGTCGCTGGGTGAGATCCTAGCTTACCAGAATACGGGGCTCGTATTCGGGGCATCGCGCTTGACAATCGTACTCTCGCTGGTTGAGGCACGCGCATGCTTCCTGTAAAAGTCTTTGTTAGTGATTGGTGTGGTCTGCTGTGACAAGAGGGTGCATACCAATGCGTTGTCACCGGGGCAGTTAGGTGGTGGGCATGACGCTACACAGCTGTCTGGCGGCGACTCCAACGCACGCCCAAGGGCGCTGCCGAAAAGAGGAAGAAGAAAGAAGAGAAGCTTCATTGTCAACAAGATGAAGACCACTAAGCAATAAGAATGCGGTGGTACCGGACGATGCCTTCGAGGTTGAACATTCAGAAGGTAGAGATCGGACCGGATATATATTCGGAAAGCACGTTGGACGCCCTGAAAGCATACTTGGTCTCACCTACCAGCGTAGTCATCTTACACTCATCGCCAAGGAAGCCTATAAGACATGTCAGAGTCGCAGAGTGGCCTCAGGAGACCAGACGACGCCTTCCGAAGCCACCAAACTTTGTGTTCTGGCGAACACGAGTTCACAGCTGCCATCCAAGCTCTTGGCGGTTCGTCCTAGGCATGCGCGTTCCGCTATGTGATGATGCTGCATTTTTCGTATAAGGAAGTACCCTCCAGCCCACTACCTAAGACAACACCAACAGTGTCGTCAGACGGGGCGACGTTTTATTTTCGGTCAAAAGTCCGGTAATTGCGCAATGATGTTTGGATGTTTAAGCTCATGCTAGGAGCAAGCGCGAAACCGTGACGTGAGACCAAAATTAGCACTAACTCACTTTCCGCGTAACCGGGTAGCATGAATAATGTTATCGATTGCGGGGTGCAGATCATGAAAGAAGACGCCTTCGGATCCAGGCACCGTCGCACGTTGCAATTGGAGTCAACTCTCATTTGCTTCCTGTTGGGTGGGACGGCATATTGATTGAACGGAGGCTTTTGCGGCTGAAATACGACAACTCTGTATGAGTATATTAGGTACTGTATATGCATGCCGGGTATTCAGTCGAGGGTTCCCGGGTTTCCATCTCTCAGCCGGGACGTCGTACGCCCTTCCATTCGTCTTGCCTGTCGCAGGGTGATCTCACGTGGTGTGGCCGCGAAGCACATGGCCATTGGCCAAGCTATGCTGATGGTGAGGAAAGTCGCGGTGGAGGACGAATCGGGTTTGCTGTCCTCGAAGCTCGACGATGAGAGGTCCGCGGGTGAGCAAATCTGGCAAAAGTGACGGACGGATGCGAGAGAATGCGGGTGATTTGAGCTCAGGGATGACTTACGCGGGCCGCTGACGCCAAGGCGCTAGGCCGTCGTTCTTGCCATGAGCCTGGTTATATTTCCGTACTACGTCAGACGACGCTCATCTTCACACGCATTGGTCGTACTATTGGGCACTTCAATAACACATGCGAAGCTGAGGCTCTCGTGTAAGAAAGACTAGTCAATACAACCCCTACTGAGCTTTCACTAGGCGGAGCTTCAGCAACTGTAAGGAGTGACTTATCGATTGAGTAGGGTGCGTAAGTTGTCTAAGGCTATGCCAAGTCGTTCTCAAGCGAGCCACTCGCTGACGTGTAATTATGTCTATGACCAATGCAAGCTCAGATGCAACGCCGGTGTGCTTCCCAGGGGTATAGGCCTTCAATGCAACCAAGAACCATTATATGAAACCGTAACTCATTAATAGCGAAATCACCTATTTCTGTCAACGTCTTCAGGCGGAGACCGTCGCTGGAGGCCAGTCGTCGTTCGGACTGCGTCGACGCCGCGCCAGACTACAGTAGAAACAGACGAAGCTAGCTCACGCAATGAAGGACCCGCTTCGGAACCTCGCGGGATCTCTCCAGAGGTGCGCCGAGAGTTGTCCCCCGACCAGCCGGCTTCAATATCGTCATCACGCTGAGATGGATCGGTGGGTCCAGATCTGGACATGGGTACAGGTCGCGACGCGGAAGGTGACATGTTGCGTGTCTCCGCAGCTTCCGTCTGTACGTCTTCTTCGCTGATAGATAGTCGGGGCGAGCGCGTTGGTGATGCTGACTGTAGCCGATCGTGCCAGCTTCGACTCAAGGAACGTACAACATCGCCTTTGCAGATGGGGCAAGTCCTCCGGCGCGTGACAAGCCAAGGTGTTCTACTCACGTCAGATCGGCTGTGTCGATGGGATGGAAGGAAAACTTACATGCAGTCCGCGTGGAACTCATGGCCACACGGTAAGCTCATGACCTGACTGACACCATCGACGTACTCTTCCAAACAAACAACGCATTCTCGTTGACGGCCTCCATAGCGTCGTCTCCACGCCGCCAGCCCAGATTCTCGCTTTTCTTCTTCGCGGTCACGAGATGCATGCTGCACCGATGTCGACGTGGCGGGAGTCTCTGACACGGTAGTCGAGCGCGATCGAGATTCGGGAGATCTAGAACGAGTTGCAGAATGCTGAAGTAAGGGAGTAGTAGGCGAAGCAGCGCTAGATGTTGCTGCGGATGAAGAATCGCTTATCGTCTGATAGGTCCTGACAGGCAAACGCTCAACAACGGATTTGGGTGCCCTCCAACGGCGACGTCGTATACGAGATCTGAGAAGAAGAAGGGCGTACACAACCGTCAGAGTGACCAATGGGCTGACGACGAGTACGAGTAGAGTGTCGAAGAAAGGACTGCTTGAAACGTTCGTGGGCGTAAGCGTGACCCACAGGCCTTGGTGAGCACTAGTCGCAGACGAGGATGTTTTGATAGACGCGGAGTGGACGTCGATGATCGAGGTAATGCTCCGAGTGCGCGCACGACTAGATGACGCTGAAGACGCAGTGCTGTGTTTAGAGCCGGACCACCAGCTCCAAGGGCTCTTCACACCGGTCTTTGCCTTGGCTGGGGTATACTCACCACTGCCAGGCAAGGCATTGCTACCTGCTTTGGTACTCACTGGAGTTGCGCTAGCTGTTTTTGTGGATGCACTTGTAGTTGCAGTGAGTGGCAAAAGGTCAGGATCGCGCCAGTCGTGCTCGCCGATGACGAAACCGTCAGCGAGTTTGGTGGGGCTTGCCGTGGGCACTGGCGATTTTGTCTTGATGGGGTTTTGGTCGTTTTCCCAATCACTGACCTCGACCCATTCCAGGTCACCGCTATTGGGAAGTCGTCGGCTGCCAGCCTTGGGAGACTTGTTGCTTAAACCATGACCGAAGAATGCAGAGAGGAATGAGTGCCAAAAGCTATTGCGCTGTCTCTCCGCCATCTTCTTTTTGGATGGCAGCGAGTGTTGCTTCCCGTGAGCCGAAGTCTGTGCAGCTTGTGGCGCTTCTGAAAGAGTCGCATGACTTTCAGTGTTCTTGACGCTGGCATGAGAGGCTGCAGAATCTGAAAGCATGCCGTCTCCTGGGTAGAGTGAAGACAAGAGATGCGCGGTTGTGTGCGAAGTAAACAGGGACGGAATCGTGATATTAGAGGTGTCACCTTTGGCGTACATACGAACGAGGGCGCCGCCACGCACGTCGTCACCAACGATGACGGCCACTCCTCCACGCGATTGTGCCCATTGAACTTTGGCCAGGAAACCACAACCCCCTCGCTTGAGGAGTACGACCTTGCCAGCAATTTCAGCACTCTCTTGTAGTGATTGTATATCGGCGTGTTTGCTTCGTGGTAGTATGTGCGTGCTGGAAAGCCCTGGTTGCAGGTGATCGTCCGTTCCATCGTCCGCAACGGCCTCCTTGGTGTTGTCTTCGCTCAGGCCAGGTACTCCCTCTTTCGAAGGCAGATTCCTGTCCAGGGTGGTGTCCTTTGCTTTTCCTTTGGAATAGCCCGGTGGCCGTGAAGCCCGCATGAGGTCATCGTTGCCATCTTCCCAGCCCGGAACGTCGCTGCAACCCAGCTCGCCGCCGGCGCCCATGGAGTCATCTCCAAATCCGCTACCGATCCATAGAGAGCCGCTCAAGCCTCCTTTGGGTAGCGCGGGGCCGAAGGCAGCGGGTCGGGCGAGGAAGAAGGTCGAATTATCGTCGGTCAAACTGATAATCGCGGACGGCGGGAACAACGAGCTGGGGAATGGTGAAGAGAACATGGCTTTGAAACTGCCTCGGCTCGACGCAACTGAGATGCGTTCCTGTTCTTCATTCTGCGATGTTCCCACGACCATGTATAGAAGGAGCGTGACGGCGACCAGGCTTGTAGACAGCGAAACCAGTAGGCGGAGTGGGCGCATGCTTGCGGAAGCAGCCGGGCGGCGACAGGTGGAGGTGAAGAAGGGAAGAACAGCAAGTAGTGCTGGATTTCTAGGGGTGTAGAGGCATCGACTGAGATCAGGAGACAGACGGGATGTGGTCCTGTCTAGGGTCACGCGGGCGAGTGAAGGGCAGGAAGCGATGGATGATGCGGCAATAAACGGACGTCAAGGTCGTCACTACTCGGGTGGCGCGAGACAACGAACGGCGCACATGTGCAGGAAGAGCTGGCGCAGCGATTACAGCACGGGAAACGCGTTGGAGGCAGGCGATAAGGAAGCGCGTGCTCCAGAGTGAAAGGCTGGTGGGCGCCCGATGATGTCGTGATGCGAGACCCTGCAATCGGGGCACGGGCAGCTGCGCGTGCGCGCGATGAGTGCCAAGCATGCAGGTGCCATTCCCCGCACTCGACCGTGCTAGAAACGACAGAAACACCAAACACCACGTCTGACTTGTCATCATGGTCCATGGCTTCGTTTCGCCTTTCGTGATGGAGTGCCTGATGATTAGCGACGCGTTGTCTGAGTCTGCGCACCGCCTCCTCTCGCTTTCGTCCAGAGCGTGCCGACAGGAAACGACCAGTCTGCAAACATCCTGTAGCTCTAAGGACTCATCAACTAGATTGGGATGAGGAGAAGATTTAAACGGCAAAGCTCCGTGGTAGAAGCTCAAGCTTTGCGCAAATAGATGCACTCACCCTTTCCCAAAGTTACACACGGCCGTCACCCACCCGACTTTGGCGGACATGCTCTCCTCGTCACATCTGCAATGGCGAGAGTGGAGGTGAAGCAGACATGGATGGACAGTGTGCAGAGCGAGACTGCCCGAAGAAATGGCAATTTCGATGTCTCCCGGGTAATATTGCTGAAGATGTCACGGTCACCTAGACTCTGATCATGGGCCGCTCCTTCCTCGTCAATCACCTCGGTCTGCTCGCGGCTTCTGCTTCATGACAAGATCTGTTTCGATCGGAAAGCACCCCGTTAATATCACCTTCACGACTGCCTGCGCTCTCTCCTCGCCCTTCGTGTCGTCACGCTGCTCCCATCTCCTCCCTCTTTCGACTTGCCGCCTATACACCTCTCATACCCTCAGCTTCTCTTATACCCAGCCCTACTACCAGCTTCCATACCTCTCAGCAGCCCTTTTCCTACTCGCATCATTCCTAAGCCTCACCTACTTGGCTACCAACCTCAGCTCACGAGCCCATCACCTACGACCTACCTTCACGTATCACACATGTATGAAACCCCTTCGTGGCATGCACCAACCTTTATACGACACTGATGACCTCTAGCCGCACCCTCGTAAAGCGTCATGGTTCTGCCAGGCATGAAGTCCAGATACACCGAGGACCCCAATCGACCGGGCGAGCCACGCCTCGCTAGTTTCGGGTGGCTACCAAACAGAGCCCGCCATCTCTTCATCTCTTTCGCGGGTGAATATGTCGGCACCTTCCTCTTCCTGTTCTTCGCCTTCGCTGCTACACAGGTCGCCAACAACCTCCGCGGTACCAGACCCATGGACATTGGGTCACTGCTGTACATCTCGTTGGCATTTGGCTTCTCGCTGGCAGTTACGGTTTGGGTCTTCTTTCGCATCAGTGGCGGCCTCTTCAATCCTGCTGTATGTACACGCAAGCTCTTTGACAAAATTTGACACGCTGATGAGGCTTAGGTTACGGTCGCCATGGGTATCATCGGAGCACTCGGATGGATGAAGGCCCTACTGCTAATCATTGCTCAACTTCTTGGAGCCATCACTGCCGCTGCAATCGTATCTGGTCTCTTCCCAGGACCACTGTCCGTGAACACGACCCTCAGCAAGGAAACCTCAGTAACGCGAGGCCTTTTCATCGAGATGTTTTTGACATTCATGTTGCTGTTGACCATATTTATGTTGGCGGCAGAGAAGCACAAGGCGACGTTTGTTGCGCCAATCGGTATCGGTCTTGCTCTCTTCATCGCGGAGCTGGCCGGTTTGTAGCAACTCCGAGGCATCCAAAAACGTTAATACTGACAGACACAGGTGTCTACTTCACTGGAGGCTCACTGAACCCAGCTCGCTCTTTCGGACCAGCTGTCGTGACTGGTGTTTGGCCTGGCCATCACTGGATCTACTGGGTTGGACCCCTCTTCGGTGCTATCCTAGCATGCATCTTCTACCGTCTGATGAAGATGCTCGAATACGAGACCGCCAATCCCGGCGCAGACCACGATGGCCGCGAAATTTACCACGAGCATGGAGCTGGTCGAAGCTCTACCCATTACGAAGCCACATCTGGTATGTTCCCATGCATCCTATAGTGGCCTACTACTGACTTCTCTGCAGCTCGACAGGCGACCGACGGAACAGACGAGTATGACTTTGCGAAGCAGCTGCGATCCGGCACCAGACAGCCTACCATGACCCAGCGTCAAGCAATGCCTTCCTTCGGCACCCTCTCTACCTCCACAGGTCACACTGAGAAGCCAGCGGCACCGCTGCCGGTACACATGCAGACGCTCGATGGCCACCGATCCGACACCGTCAACCATCCCGAAGATCGTCCTCGCGCCCACCACAACCGCGGCTCGTCGTCGTACGAGATGACATCCGACTCGAGCTACCGCAATGGACCGAGTGCTGAGTCGGGTAGCTCAGAGTCATAGACCGGCTCGTCGACTAGCTCGAGCTCAGGGTCGCGCCGTTCGCCGAGCGCATAGGATGACAAGCAGCCGAAGAGTATATTCGGTAGCGCCTTGTATTGGCCATGCTGTTTCCTACCACATTTCATACTCCAGGTGTGTTTCTGTCCACATACGTGAGAAGCTGTAAAATGGTGTCGCTGCGTTGCGGGCTTGATGGAAGGGACTGGGCATGGTGATGGTTCGCTACCTAGGGGATCTCTTCTATTTCTTTACAGAATGACACAAGAATTGACATCACTGAGTACGCATTGCAGCGAGCCGTGAGTTTACGTTAGTGGTGTGAGTGGCTTACACCGATTGCGAGTGGACGCCCATCTTTGAGCTTGCTTTGGCTCGGATCTGGACGCTCATATCCGAGCCCGCTTTGACTCGGATCCGAAAGCAACATTCAACAGTTCCTGACAAACTGCCTCATTTAGACTGCGTAGCCGTCTATCTTTAACCTTGTTTTAGCCCGGATCCGAAAGTGCTTGGTTTGGCTCGGATCCGAAACCAACTATCGACGGCTTTCGATACATTGCCTCGAGTGAACGCCTATCCTTAGATTTGCTTTAGCTCGGATCCGAAAGCTGGATTCAACGGCTCTCGACAAACTGCCTCTTTTGGAGTGCGCAGGCGTCTATCTGTGGCTCGGATTCGAATCACATGCCAAATGTAAGCCTTGGCTTCATCGTACCGCAACCATCGTTCTCGGATCCGAGACCAGCAATCAACGGCTTTCGACGAATCGCCTCATATAGACTGAGTAGACGCCTATCTCTAAGCTTGCTTTGGCCCGGATCCGAAACCAACCATTGATGGCTTCGGACGACTCGCCTCCTTTGGACTGCGTGAACGTCTATATGCTTGTGCTGTCTCGGATCCGAAATCAGCATTCGATAGCTTACAACAAACTGCTTCATTTGGGCTGCGCCGACCAACATGCACATCCTTTCGGTTACCGCTCCCAAACCGAGAACATCGAGCCAGTCACATGTTGGACGTTGGTTTCGGATCCGAAGCCAACAATCGACGGCTTTGGATGAACTACCTCATTTAAATTGCGCCTACCAATGAACAAATCCTTTCGGTTCCGAAACATGAGTTCGATCAAGCTTCGCTACGCCACTACGCAGAACTCAAACGCCCTTGATGTGTGCTCGACCGAAGGCATGCGCACATGGTCCAGGCCGTGCAAAGGTGGACGGAGTGATCAGGTACGAGCGGTCGATCGACCTCCGAACAGTCAAGAAGCAGACATTACACGGTCCAAAGGTACGCTGATGCGCAAGGCCCCTCTACTGATGGCTTCCACCAAAATCACAATTGCACGGGTATGTCGCAAGTGTTTTACGCCCCTCTTCCCATGGAGTATTGGTGGAGGGGTAATTGACAAAGCGTTACTCTTTCGCCGACTGAGGAGAGTTGATAGAAGATGGTCTACTTCTCCACTCGCAGTAATTGCGGCGATGATGTCGTTGAGTACCTCGCGCTGAGCGCGGGTCCTCAAGAGCTCATCCTCACTTCCAAATTCACGTATTCGGTACTCACATGTCATGCGCAACATGGAAAACTTGATTGTATTGCTATCCACTTTAGTATACACAGCCCTTTCCACCAGGTATGCGATTGCGCCGTTGCGCGCCTCGATCGCTGAGGCCGTGTTCATTGCGCCGCAAAGGCTGTCGTGATTGCGTCGCGAGGGACGTCGTCGTTGCGTCGCGTGCGGGGTGCGCGGTATATATAGGACACCGACCAGTTTATTGAATCAGAGATGCCGTCAAAGCGTCCGTTATGTAACAAGGTGTGTGTGCCGGACGCGGAAGTCATGCAACCACATCCAAATCTACCAATGAACCACTTAAGCCCCCGAAAGGAAGAGTTCAAAGGCGGATGAGGAGAGCTGCTCAGCTGATACACGCTAGGCTTTCATCATCTGGCGGGTTTGTTAGTATTGGCGCAAGGGAAATTCGCGACAGCAGGGTGACTTACGTGTTATAAACTGGAGGGATAGCGAGAGGAACTGGGTGTGGGCGCCGGAAACCTTTTGAAGCTTCTGCAGCTTGGTCTGGGCGGACGCTAACCGTGGTGGGGCTAGAGGTGGGTACAGCTTGGCGTGTTTTCGAGATTTGGCTGCGCGCTCGTTGGAGATATCGTAATCGCGCTGATACCTGCAAGAGCTCGATCAGTCACTGCAATACACTATGAGTCTTGTACGTGCCTCACGAGGTGTGCTGAGACGGGAGAACGGCTTGCGCAGCTCCTACGCAGAGATTTCGCGGTTTTGTCGAACACCCCATCACGGGACCACGCCGGGTCGTGTAGGCCTTTGTCGAGGGCACGCAACGCGAGGCTTCGCGACTTCGCAGACACGCAATCATGATGAAAATCTGCAGAAAACTCTTGATGAATTCAAGGCTACTAGTATGACTTCATCGACATATCAAATGCATTTGCTCACCAAGTCGTAGTTCGACCATCCCCATGGAAGGATCTAAATGATGAATGGAATAAAGCCACTCATAGTCCTCCAGGCACGGAAGTTGAAATCTCCGGTTATATCAGCGCACGGCGAGATGTTAGCAGCAAACTCTCTTTCACGATGCTTCGCCACAAAAACCAAGGAGTATGTGTCCAACTCGTCTCTAAACCTCTAGACAATGAAGCGGATGGACCGGACGCACATAAGACCCTGCGGTTGTTGAAAGAGTGGACTCCCGTCATAGTCCGAGGAAAGCTTGTGGAGCGTAAAGAAGCCAAGACCGACACATTCGCGGGTATGAAATTGCTCGGTACCCGGGAGATCGCCGTGGAGCATGTCCAGCCACTTAACAACATATCGGATGATATCATCATAAAAGATGACACTGTATTTGGCCCGGACCAAAGGCATCTACAGCTTCGCACAGACTCGAAATTGCGCGACGATCTCTTCCAACGGTCGAAAGCTATGGCTAGAGCAAGACTGCACTTGAACCATTACAATTGGAAGGAGATTGAAACGCCTATACTGTTCAAATCGACTCCTGAAGGCGCAAGAGAGTTTCTCGTGCCGACACGGCAAAAAGGATTGGCATACGCGCTGCCACAAAGTCCACAGCAATACAAGCAGATACTCATGGCATCGGGCATCACGAAATACTACCAATTTGCTAGGTGTTTCCGAGATGAGGATCTGAGGGCCGACAGGCAGCCAGAATTCACCCAGGTCAGCACTATCGTGTCTCTGACGACGACTCCGCTAACTGGAACAGCTCGATATGGAGATGTCTTTCGCTAACGAGGAAGACGTCATGCACGAGACAGAAGCTCTATTGAGAGACCTGTGGTATAAAGTCCTTGGGATAAAGAAGGAGAAGAAGTTTGCGCGAATGACTTATCAGGAAGCAATGGCTGCATATGGATCTGATAAACCAGACCTAAGATTCAAGGCAAAGGTGCGTAGCTGACGCGATCTAGCTGTCTCCTCAAGCTAATGAGTATAGATTCACACCATTACGGAACATCTGACAGCCGATTTGATTGGCAAGATTACTTCTTTACAAGATCCAGTCGTCGATGCACTCAAGATACGCATATCCGATGACCCTAAAACGACCCGCAAGTTCGTCGCCGACTTCCTTGACAGCCCGGACGGAAAGGTCTTCCTCGACAACCCGGACGGTCAACCGGGTATCTTCATCGGTGACCTTTCTCAGCCCATGCAAGGTCTCGGACCACTGGGCTACCAATACGTGATGGAGGGCCCGGAAGCGCTGGCCGTGGAAAACGGCGACCTTCTTGTCCTCCAGGCACGGCCCAATGCGCCCTTCTCGGGCGGCTCAACCATGCTGGGAAACTTGCGTCTTGCTCTCCACAAAGCAGCCATAGCAAAGGGACTGATTGAAGCACCTAAGGCTACTAAGTTCGTCTGGATCATAGACTTCCCGTTGTTTACCCCGTCGAGTGACAGCGAACTGGGCCAAGGTGGCTCAGCTGGCTTCTCATCGACGCACCACCCGTTCACCGCACCGAAGACACCCGAGGACGTCGACTTGCTACTCACTTCGCCTTCATCTGCGGTAGCAGCGCACTACGACATCGTCGTCAACGGCGTCGAGCTCGGCGGCGGCAGTCGCCGTATTCATTCTGCCGCTATGCAGGAATTCATCTTCAAAGACATTCTCAAGATGAAGCCCGAACGCGTAGAGGACTTCAGACATCTGCTTGATGTGTTGAGGAGTGGCTGTCCGCCTCATGCAGGTATCGCACTGGGATGGGATCGGTTGATGGCTGTCATGTGCAACAGAGATAGTGTGAGGGATTTAATTGCGTTCCCGAAGAGTGGGAGAGGAGAGGATCAGCTGGTGAAGAGTCCGAATCGTTTGACTGAGGAGCAGTTGGAGACGTATCACTTGAGGTTGAGGGAGTAGGGTTGGAAACGGTGGAAGGTTGAGATGTACGATAAAGCTGTTGTGTGTATATTATCATGGTAGGTACATTGAGAAGACTCCTACGATTGGCAGTAGCCGTCGCATAAGTGGTGTGACTTTACTCGTACCTTGTCGCACGTAGGTCAGGAAGCCGCTGATGTCCAGCAATCACGACTTATCCACGGCCATAGTACCTACATACACTGACAACGACCCCTTGTCTGCCCAGGAAGGCCGCAGGGTAAAGATTACTGAAACGCAGTCATACACAGAAGGAGTATGACGAGCTGACGATCATGGCGAACGACCAACGTCGAACCGTTACACGACATTACTCTTGGCGCTTATCTCGGACCAAAATCCCTTCTGTGGAACTATTGGCAGATTCGTCATGCTCTGGAGCTACGTTGCGCGCGAGATAGATGCATGTTTGCACTTTACCCTGCTTCCTATCATGCTGTGTTTGCGGTTAAATCCGTGAATGAAACACAACGCATGGATGAGCTGTGCAGCTCAATTGACCGATCGCTACCCTCAGAGCCATATAAAAGCGTGCCTTAGCTCCCACTAGTCGCGTAACGAAGTATACAGTATCCTTTGGCTGCATTGGATACCCAGATAGCTGCATCATCACGTGCATCATCGACCCTCTTTCCACGTGCATCATGGCGGAATCCACGTACAAGATCCCAGAAGAGTACCAGTCACAGCTGAAGTATGTGGCGTCGAAAGACAACCGTACCGATACCGAGATTCTGGATGCCTTGACGAAGCATGCACCCATCACGTCCGAGAAGAACATTTGGACGTTCTGGCATGCCGGCGTACAGCAGATGCCTACATGGACACAGCGCAACATCATCAACTGGGTGCGACTTCACGGCTCTGAGTGGACGATTCGCGTGCTCGACACGATACCAGACTCGCCAAATCACGCGTTAACCTGGATATCAACCGACCTTCTTCCGGAGACCTTCGTGAAGGGTACGATGACGGGGCCGTACGTAGGTCCTCATAGCGCCGACTTCCTGCGTGGCGCAGCACTGTACACGTATGGTGGCGTCTGGATGGACGTCGGATGCATCGTGTTCCGCAACCTCGACAAAGTCTGCTGGGACCAACTCGGGGACGACAGCAGCCCGCTTACAGTCGCTGCGCCACTGGTGTATGGGCAGTTCATGGCGAATCATATCGTCGCCTCTCGAAAAGGCGACGAGTTCATCAAGAACTGGCGCGTTATACCCACTCAGCCATGATTCATCAGACTGACTGTGAAACAGGCACCTGATCTTCCTGGAGCTCTGGAAGGGACGTACCGACTTTACTGGCGTGGTGCAGTCGCCTCTTATCAGCTTCATCAAGCAGATGAATTCCAAGGATCTTCAAGACTCCGGATTTAAATGGGAGTGGAAAGTCGACGAGCAGACTCTCATCGGATACATTGGGCAGTGCCTCGCCTGGATACGCTTGACGTGGCTGCAAGAGCCTAACGGTGGTTTCGATGGCGTCACCTACTGGGCTGAGAAGGTCTTGCTGTGGCATGCGCTATCTGAAGACTTTCCTGCTGAGCACACTCTTGGCTTCGATATTAGCGCAGACTTTCTGAAGCTTTTGGCCATGAGCGTGGATGCTGACGAGTCCGACGCGGTATACGAGAAGGCGAAGAAGGCCACGTGGGGGATGTTGACGCAGAGTGTGATGCAGAAGATCACACATGGCAAAGGGCTGGGCGAAACGATTCATATTGGCACGTTGCTGGACCTTCCGGATAATGAGGGTATAGACGCTGCACCTGGAACGTTGGCAGGGCTACTACGATATGGAAGCGTGCATCTGGAGCAGACGAGAGACATGCCGTATATAAAGGCCCCTGCGGTGGATCCCGAGTTCATTCTTCACAAGGAATTACTGGAGGCGTGAAACGGATATTTGCCGAGACAGTGCTTTGAGATCCTGGCGGTCGGAAACCGAAATTCTTTGTCGTATAATCTGAAGGTCTTTTGTTGATGTTGCAGCCTTGACAAGGCGAGATGGGCGCAGTGCGAAGCATAGCCGTCCAGGCTTCCGCAATCAAACTTGAAATCAGGCATGCGCGAGGGAGGACGAGCTTCCAGCTGCCAGGTCGCAAGCGGCAAATAGTCTGTGCACCCACGTATGACATCATCTCTCTCTCTCCTTTTATGACATGTCCCAACCTCCTCGGGTGTATCCTTGCGTCTCCTTTCTACTTCGCCTCCGACCATCTAGATCGACAATTTCCTCGCGAAAAGCAGTCGCCGGATCCCAATGAGTCGAACCTCGGCAGCCCCGTGTTCGAAGATAATGCGCCACAGCGACTGCGCCACAGGTTCAGCCATAATGCTCTTCTAGCTTCGATGACGGTCACCCTGATGCGCACGCCCAGAACACACTTCTCATCGTCGCTGTCATTCTTGCCCCGCTGAGATTACTGAGCGGAGTGTGTGACGAGATGCGCACGACATAAGACCGAACAGGCGCTTTCCAAGACAAGGCAGAATCAGATGAGCGCAGTTGGTTAAATATGATTGGACGCCATGTGAACTTAGCCTCAGGCGGTAAAGCATGTCTCGACGGAGACATGGAAGTTTCATCGGGCATATGCCCACAGATGAGACCTTCCAAAGCACGTTCAAGAGATTCAGACGGCGATGTGCGATGCAGAGTTCTACCGGCCTAATCGATCATGCTATCGGGGTTCTTGTTCAAGGTGCCCATCGGTGGCGAGGTTTTGAAAAGACTATTGACGGTTCGATGCATCTACGTCCTTGTTACCTCCAAGCAACACGAGAAGGCTGAATACCTGAACTCTTGATGACAGCCCCAGGCAGAGATGTTATATAGGTAGGCTGGAGCAGCTGAGAGTCGACTAAGCTAAACCAAAGGTGGCTAAGCGACGAGCAAAGCCTCAGTGGCGCTACCGTGGCGCAGGTTAAGCCCTGCTAGCCTCGCTCTGATCTGCACGTTGGACATCGAAGCGACACTCAATCGTGACTTCAGACTATCGCTTGTTCCTTCTTCTCACCTTGTTTCTGTTTCAACAGTCTTTGTGCAGTCGTCCATAGCGATGCGATGGAAGCGGACGCTGAGGGCCTCCGCGCTTCATTGCGCTCGGATGGGGTTTGCACTGCCCCCTTCCAAGACCACCGGACTTCTTGACAGCCGCTCATCTCGCTATGAACGCCGTTAGTGGCCAAAAGCATCAAATCTCGCCTCCTTGGCGACAAGTCTACAGCTCAACCATCGATGCGACGTAGGAAGAAGGCTGAGTTCTCGGTCATTCTACCAAGTGTTCGATGTGTAGATGTCACCTGGGCCGCGAAGGCAAAAAAACGCCGCGGAATCATCGTTCCTCAGGGGACTACTAGGTGCCAAGCGAGGCTCTGGCGGAGTACGTATCACATCAGGTAGACCAATATCGCGCACCAAGCGCCTGGCAGTCTTGGAGGTGGCCCACACTTACACAGCCCGCTTCAACCTTGAAAGAGTATATGGCAGCTTGAGAGGCTTCCGTCCTCCGCCTTGTTACAATCCAGCTCTTATACTGTTATCACATAGTTTCTATTTCTTTGAAGTACGATCATCAACTGCATCTTTCCAGCATTCTATTTGCATTATCACTTTCATACTTCAAATATGGAGTCCGGCAAACTTGCCCCTCCGACACTCCAAATCAACACGCGACAGCGTGCACTGAGTCAGGCAGACACGGTCACATCACAAACATCAGACCCCTTCCGGACACCAATATCACCAAGCAATGCGTCCACAAGTGGTGCATCGACGGTAGTAGCAGACTACGACACTGCGTTGCAAAATGAGTTGCGCGCTGAAGCTAAAGCCGACACGAACAACCCTTTTGCTTTCACACCATCACAGCTCAGCAAACTGTTGAACCCCAAATCGCTTCCTGTATATCAAGCATTGGGAGGCATCCACGGTATCGCAGCCGGACTTCAATCTGACACCCACTCTGGTCTGAGTGCCGACGAATCGACAGTTGCGAGACACATTTCCTTCGACGAAGCAACGAATCCACAAACACCTACAAAGGAGAAAGAATCAAGTCGGCCGCCAAGTGACGGAAAGCCCTTCGAGGATCGCATACGCATACACGGACGGAACGTACTACCACCGAAGAAGGTCACCCCTCTATGGAGACTGGTCTGGAACGCGTACAATGACACTGTCCTTATTGTTCTCACTGTTGCAGCGGCCATCTCGCTAGCACTTGGACTCTACGAAACGTTTGGTGCGGAACATCCACCGGGATCTCCCACACCTGTCGACTGGGTCGAGGGTTGCGCAATCGTTGTAGCTATCGTCATCGTTGTACTCGTCACCGCCGTGAATGACTGGCAGAAAGAAGCGGCATTTGCAAAGCTCAATGCGAAGAAGGAACAACGCGACATCAAAGTCACACGATCGGGAAAGACCGCTATGATCAGTATCTACGACGTCCTAGCCGGCGACATCATACACCTGGAGCCTGGCGATGTCATTCCAGTCGACGGAATCTTTGTGGATGGCTCCGACGTCAAGTGCGACGAGTCTTCTGCTACGGGAGAATCAGATGCCATGCGCAAGACACCAGGTGCCGCTGTCATGAAGGCACTTGAGTCTGGTCAGTCCACCAAGGGCCTTGACCCCTTCGTCATCTCCGGTGCAAAGGTTCTCGAGGGCGTCGGTACTTTCATGGCGACATCTGTCGGAGAGAACAGCAGTTTTGGCCGTATCATGATGTCTGTCCGCGTCGAGATCGAGGAGACACCACTACAGGCGAAGCTCGCTAAGCTTGCCATGGCTATCGCTTACCTCGGAACTGCGGCTGCTGGTCTCCTCTTCTTTGTCCTTCTCTTCCGTTTTGTTGGTGGACTATCTGGTGATACCCGATCTGCATCTCAGAAGGGTTCAGCGTTTATGGATATCCTTATCGTTGCTGTAACCATTATCGTGGTAGCAGTCCCAGAAGGTCTTCCACTGGCGGTCACGTTGGCATTGGCTTTCGCGACAACTAAGATGCTGAAGGAGAACAACCTTGTCAGGATCTTGCGCGCGTGTGAGACTATGGGCAATGCTACAGCCATTTGCTCAGACAAGACCGGTACTTTGGTAAGTACTATTTCCTGAATGGACATGACCAGATACTAATGCCTCACAGACAACCAACCGAATGACGGTCGTTGCCGGCACTTTCGGCACCACCAGCTTCGTTCACGCGGACGCCGCCTCGGAGAAGGACCAAACCATTTCGGCATGGGCATCTAAGGTCTCGGCTGCTGCAAAGCAGCTTCTCATCCAGTCCATCGCAATCAACTCTACAGCTTTCGAAGGCCAAGAGGACGGCAAGTCTGTCTTCGTCGGATCCAAGACTGAGACTGCGCTACTTGAGCTCGCCAAGGAACACCTCGGACTTGTCTCGCTGTCAGAGACCCGCGACAGCGAGCAGGTGGTACATATGTTCCCCTTCGACTCGGCCAAGAAGTGCATGGGTGCCGTTGTAAAGCTCCCGAACGGACACTACCGCCTCGTCGTCAAGGGTGCATCTGAGATCCTCCTCAGCTTTTCTTCTGCATTTGCGCACTTCGAGTCACTCGAGACAGAGCCGCTGTCGCAAGAGCGCCGCCAGGTACTGACCGAGGCGATCAACGCATACGCGAACCGATCTCTCAGGACTATTGGACTAGTGTACCGCGACTTCGAGCAATGGCCACCGGTCAACGCCACGCTCACTGAGGGTAGCAGTGTCGACTTCGCCTCCCTGCTGCGCGATCTTACATTCTTCGGCCTGGTTGGTATTCAGGACCCCGTTCGCCCTGGTGTGCCTGAGGCAGTTCGCAAGGCACAGAAGGCTGGTGTCACGGTCAGGATGGTTACCGGTGACAACATGCAAACTGCGCGAGCGATCGCGACTGAGTGCCTGATCTACACCGAGGGCGGGCTGGTAATGGAGGGACCAGACTTCCGCCGCCTTACCGAAGAGCAGCTCGATGAGGTACTGCCGCGACTACAGGTGCTGGCCCGCTCATCGCCTGAAGACAAGCGCATCCTCGTTCAGCGTCTCAAGACCCTTGGCGAGATTGTCGCTGTGACCGGTGACGGTACCAACGATGCTCCAGCACTGAAAGCAGCAAACGTTGGCTTCTCCATGGTCTCTGGCACCGAGGTTGCCAAGGAAGCTTCTTCGATCATTCTCATGGACGACAACTTTGCCTCCATCATCACCGCGTTGATGTGGGGTAGGGCTGTTAACGACGCCGTCCAGAAGTTCCTCCAGGTAAGCCATACACCATCTTCCAGTTCATTCCAGCCAGCTAACATGCGTAGTTCCAAATTACTGTCAACATCACCGCCGTGGTTCTCGCATTCGTGACCGCGGTCTACGATGACGAGATGAAGCCAGCCCTCAGAGCCGTACAGCTTCTTTGGGTCAACCTTATCATGGACACATTCGCCGCTCTCGCACTCGCTACCGACCCACCTACCGAGAAGATCCTCGACCGCCCACCACAGGGCAAAGGCCCTCTCATCACAACAACGATGTGGAAGCAAATCATGGGCCAGAACATCTACAAGATCACTGTCATCTTCGTCCTATACTTCGCTGGCGGCGACATCCTCGGCTACGACCTTTCCGACCCCAACAAGCAACTCGAGCTCGACACCGTCATCTTCAACGCTTTCGTCTGGATGCAAATCTTCAACATCTTCAACAACAGGCGTCTGGACAACAAGCTCAACGTGCTTGAGGGTGTATTCAGGAATTGGTTCTTCATCGGCATTGTCGTCATGATCATTGGCCTCCAAGTTCTCATCGTCTTTGTCGGTGGACGCGCATTCCAGATCAAGCCCGGAGGTATCGACGGCACACAATGGGCCATCAGCATCGTCGTCGGTTTTGTCTGCATCCCATGGGCAGTGCTCATCAGGTACTTCCCCGATGAGTGGTTCGCCGCCATCGCGCGTGTTGTCGGCAAGCCTGTCGTCGTCGTGTACCGATGGTGCTGCACGGGTATGAGCAAGGTCAAGACCTTGTTCACTTTCAGGAAGAAGAAGAGCGAAGAGAGCGAGGCTGAGGCTGGTGCTGCGCCAGCGATCGTTGTGGTCGGTGACGACGCGAGCGTAGCTGAGAACAGGAAATGAACGTAATGATTCGATGGAGGCATTAGACTGCGCACTTGTACAACACTTAGTTTAGATGAGACACGATACCCTAGAATTTGACGCTATTCATTCACACTCTCTTGATCAAACTATACTCGCGTTGTTTGAAAGTGACTGTAGGAAGGGGACTAAAATTGAGAGTAGGTGTAACAGTCTGCGTCATTGATCGCATACCCAAGCAACATGACAGAGAAGCATTTTCACTAAAGTTACGCCATCCAAGGATCTCTAGACGCGCTGCTCATTTTGCGCATGACTGAAGAGTCGTCCTGATAAACAAGACTGAAGCAGTGTCTTGATCAGATCGATCTTGGCCATGTCGACCTCCTCAATCGTTTTGCTAGACCTTTGGGAATAGTTGTCGTCTCCTTCGCAAGCTAACGCATACACAGCTTATTCTTTTCCGCTTTTCTGTGATTGACGAACTTCTTCAGAAAGGAGACCTCAGCCAGCTCTAATATATCCAGTCCATCCTTCGACTTGACTTGAGGCTTGGCGCCACTTCGAATAAGATGTAAGACCATGTCAGCGTTCCGATTGCGAACGGCGGTCTGCAGTGGGGTCTCACTCTCCCCGTTTACCACTTCAATTTTGGCCCCCTCTTTTGAAGGATCGTCAGGGGATTTTGGCTTCTCCAAACTAGCACTGCTTTGTGAAAGGGCGTGTAGCCTGATTCATCTCTGGCTTTCGTCAAAGATTCCCTTTCATCCATCTGGCTCGCGTGCGAGACGACAATTTGAACACGCCTCGATGCCCGGAGCCGGACACGGCGGTGTGTAAGCTTGTGTCCCCTTCTGCTGCGAATAGAACCCGCTAACGCTGAGTGTCAAGTAGAAACCGTGCGTTCTCGACGTGATCCGCTGCGACCACGACTGAACAACGTCGAGCCAACAGGGTTGAGCTCTGCAACATCTGCGCCTTGGTCAGGCTCACTGGGAATTATTTTCCCCAAAACCTCGCTACCAGAGAACTGACTCCAATAGCCATGTCGGAGTGGAGGGCAGGCTTATGGCCGCGAAGCAGATCTTCGTTTGATAACCCACCGATGAACGTATCACCTACGCTAATAGTATCGCTTGATAACGAGATGGAACAATGTAAGTGGGTGGAAAGGTGCTTCGCGGGTGACACCGATGCGGGCGATAACCAAGCGAGCGATGCGTCGCACTCGTTCTGCTGCATATAGCAATTTTACTAGGCGCGTATCGCTGCTGCCTAAAACACGTGATACTACGTCACATGACGAAGTTGGCCCGGCGCCGCAATATGCGATTGGCCTTCTTGACGTTACACAGCAGCCCATTCGAACTTTGAGCAAAACGACGCTGGATCCCGAACTTGAACCCCGCCTTATCACCTCTTCTCAACGATGGCGAACAAAATATGCCACTTCTTCGTCGCTGGACGTTGCGTCAACGGGTCGACGTGTCGCTTCCAACATCCCGATACGGTCCCCACCTTTCCCTCCTCCGAACGCAAAGCGGAACTTGTTGCCCACTCGCAGTCGGGCGGCTCCGTTCCAAGAGCGAAGATACCTTGCAAATTCTATCTCCAAGGCACATGTACTAAAGGACACCTCTGTACTTTCGAGCATTCGGATCCGACTTCAGTCACATCTACAGCCTTGCGTTCTGCATCAAGGGACACTAGGCCGAGTATACCGTGTAGGTACTTCCAGAAGGGCATCTGTAATATAGGAGAGCAATGCCCCTTCAGTCATGAGATTCGAGAGAATCTAGTCATCCCGAAGACGCTGTCGGATCACACGCCCATCAAGGACGTCGGCCTCACTACACCCGCTTCGGCGCGCGCCAATCCTGCCTTTAAAGAGCGTAATGAAACCCAAATACCAAGGACAATCGGAGGGGCCACCGTGGAGTTCGCTAACGGTGCATCTGTTTCTAAGATCTCTTTGATGTCGGACTTCTCCGCCGTGGTCACATCTGACCTATCTCCACAAACATCTGTACAAGAGCTAGTCGACTTCTTGATCGGCAGAGGCTTTTCCCAGGTGACGCACGATTGTGTTCGCCTCAAACACATCCCTGAGAAGCTCCATAAGACAGGTCTGATCAAAGTTCGTGATCCAGACTTCGCCAACAAGCTTCTTCAATGTCTTGAGGATGCTCCGATTCGTCTTCGGGGTATGGAAGTTCGCGTGTCGAAAATGCAAATTGCAGGAGAGACAGTATCCGGAATGAATCGACTTCAGCTCACCAGCGTGACATGTTCATGGTTCAATCCTTCCAAGGTGGCTTATCTCGAATATGATGCGGACTGGAAAGCGAAGCGGGCGCTCGAACGCATCGGGCGCCCGGACTCAAATGAGTTCCAGGGCCGGAAGCTCGATGTCACGTATCAATCAGCTCGGTCCTTGCAAGTAGGCAATCTAGACCTGCATACGAACGAAGCGGGACTTCGACGCTTTCTTCCATATCCACCGCCCACTAAGGTGACTTGGGGACCTCAATCTCACAGTCTCACTGCGAAACAGCTAGAAGAAAGAGCTATCACGCAACTTCAATCGCACGGTACTCTCATCGAAGAGTGTACTCCTTATCCCCAGAAGGGAGGAAGTAGAACGAAGATCATCGCCAAGTTTAGCGAAGCAGAGGCAGCACGAAATGCGGTCAAGAAGATGCACGAAACTTGTCTCGATCTCAGCTCCAATGATAAGATGCAGGTCAATCCTCTGGTTTCCATCAAATTGTCGGTCTCCTCTCGAATCCTAGCAGCCATTCGATCACAGCTTGACCCTCTAGTCGACCAAACATGGCGAACAGATTACGTTAAGATCAAGAGCTACAACACTCTGGGCAAACAATACACCCAAGTCCGCATCTTCGGGCAGTCCAGAGAGCCAGTTGCCAAGGCCAAGTCGGCCGTGGAGAAGCTCCTTACCGGTCAGATCGCCACCGACGGACATGGCCCGTTCACAGACCCGTTCTACTTCAGGCCTTCAACAAAGGACTTTCTGAACGATCTGGGAGCGTCACATGGGGTTTTCATACACCAGGATTTACGTCGATCGGTTCTTCGACTATACGGAGATCACGAGGGTATCGAACGAGTCGAAAGCGCTCTAGTGGCTAAGTGTGCAGAATTGAGGGAGCATTCTCACGCCGTTATTCTTGATCCCGAGGCTTTGGAGTTTGCCCTCAAAGGTGGATATCGAAAAGTCGTCGCCGCTTTCGGGAAGAACAGAGTAAAGCTAGACATCATCAACACCCCAAAGCGAATCATCGTCGAAGGCTCCACGGAAGATGCGGTCCGGGTACGGGAGATTATCGCATCGTGTGCATCGTCTTCATTGGGAACACACAAAACCGGGATCTCCAATAGCGAGGACAAATCCGAGCTACTCTGCCCGGTCTGCTTCACCCCACCGGAAGACCCTATCAAGACGTCGTGCGGCCACGTCTATTGCAACCCCTGCCTCGTTTCGCAATGCACGTTTGCCGACTCATTTCCGCTCAGATGTCTCGGAGAGGACGCAGCTTGTGGCTCTCCATTGGGTCTTTCCGACGTCAAGAAAGTTCTTTCTGGAACTGGATACGATGATCTTCTCCAGAATTCCCTGACGTCATACCTTCGTAGTCGACCAACGGAATTCCACTACTGCTCCACACCTGATTGCGATCGTTTCTACAGAATCTCGGACGCTGAAAACCCTCGAATGTTTGACTGCGACGGCTGCCTCACCTCCATCTGCACTAGCTGCCACCAAGGACCCCATGACGGGCACACTTGTGAGACCAACAAACGTCTGATGAGAGCTGTCATAGAGGAAGACGAGAAGCTCACGAAATGGAAGACGGACCATGATGTACGAGACTGCCCAAAGTGCGGGGTGCCGATCGAGAAGGCGGATGGTTGCAATCACATGACGTGCACCTCGTGCCAGGTACACATCTGCTGGTTCTGCATGAAGACGCTTAGCAGCGGAGGCGAGACGTACAAACACATGCAGAGCGTACATAGCGGTGTTTAAATAGCCTCTCTTAGTCTTCTTCTATACCTTGTACTACTGTTATTCTATTACAAAGTAAAGATGTTAAGTCTAGAACCTAGCTAAAAAAGGTAAAGTAATTAAAAATTAAAGAACTAAAAAGTTTATTAGTAAACTAATAATTCTATAGTAAGCTTATTTAAAAAGAGTAAGGTTTATTACTAGTATATAAAAAGATATATTTCTAAAAAAGTTAAAATTTTATATTTAGAGGTATAAGCGTTAAGTAAACTAAAGCTTAAATTCTTAGTACTACTACTTTTAGCGTAGTTAAAGCTTTTAAAATTTAAAGTAGTAAAATAACTATTTTATAAATACTAATATTTACTTATAGTAGAGAAAATTCTAATATAATTATATATTCTTAATAGCTTATAACTAATAAAACTATAAATTATAAACTAATAATAAATACTAAAATATTTAGTATATAAAATTATACTTTTATATATAGTCTTTATTTTCTCTTTTTAGTTTTATCTCTATCTCTATCTTAATTTTTATTTTATAGCTTATAGTAAATTAAAAATCTAAAACTTATTAAAGATATAAATAGTAGCTTAAATTTAATACTAAAGCTATACTATAGATAATTTCTTAACTATATTTTTACTTTTTTATAAGTTCTTCTAGTATAAGTAAGTCTAAAGCTAATTTTATTACTAGTTATATTACTTCTATTAATTATATCTTTATACTATATTATATTACTTATTAAAGCTTTTATAGACTACTCTAAGACTACTACTAAAAAAAAAGCTCTTAGTTAGGCTATTTTTATAATTATTATATAGACTATTATTAAAGCTATTATAAAAGCTATTATTAGAGCTTTTAAAGCTTATCTTACTAATATTATATTATATTCTAAAACTACTAAGACTAATACTACTATTAATACTATTAAGATTATTATACTACTACTATAAAGACTTCTAATATATAAACTAAGACTTTTTATAGTTTTTTATTATAGCTAAGCTTTTAAGTAACTTACTAGTAATACATAAATATTTTTTTATAAACTATACTTACTTTAAAAAGAGTAATAGAATAGTTATTATATTACTAGTGTTGCTCTTTTTACCTAAAGTAATTTATTAATTATCTACGCTATATATACCTATAACTTTGTATATAAGATTAGGCTATAGATAGCTTAGAACTAAAAAGTAAATAATATATCTAACGTTAGCTTAAATTAAGACTCTAACTAAATTATTAAATCTAGATTAAAATACTAAAAATATAATTTTATATAAGATCTAGCTACTTTAATTAGTATAATATTACTTAGCAAAGTTAGTGTCTTGAATCTAGTTTTATAGACTTTATTTAGTAATAAGATATTAAAAGATATCTAGCTTTTAAAGTTATTCTAGAACTACTAAAAGATTTTAAAACTTTTATATATTTAGTGTATATTACTATTAGTACTAAGACTTCTATATAGACTACTTAGTAAAGTAGTATATAGTATTATCTTAATATTATTAGAATAAAAATATAAAGCTTACTTTAGTAACTTAGGTTATTTTAGTTTTTAAGATAGAAAAAGAAGACTTTAAACTATATACTAATAGTTAAAGTAATTAAAGTTATTTTAACTCTATTCTAAAACTACTTATAGGTATTTCTTATAATAATAATTATAAACTTATAATATATAGTTTAGTTACTTTACTTATAGAGATCTAATACTAGTATAAATAGAATAAAAGTATAAGTAGCTTTTCTAAATTTAAGAGATAAAGCTCTAAGTATACTCTTTTCTAAGTTAAATTATTACATAATAATACGCTACTATATTAGACTTAATAATAAACCTAATATTTTTTTTATAATTCTAGATTTAAAACTTTTATAACTTATACTTATACTATTTTTATAATAATTAAAATAAGTATTATAATAATATACTAACTACTTTACATTTACTATTTAGTACTAATAAATATTTAGACTATTAATTTATGCTAGTACTAGCTTTAAATAATTTAATAATACTAAAAGAAAATCTAGTAGGTCTATTATAAGTATAAATTCTAACTTAATTTATTATATTTATATAATACTTATATAATTACTACTAATCTATACTTTCTATAAATTTACTTATAGCTAAAGCTATTTTAGTAGTTATATTATAGAACTTTTTATTATACTAACTATTTATTCTATCTATTATTATATATCTCTTAATATAGCTTAATACTATACTATATATACTATTTTAATAGCTAGTAAAGTACTATCTCTTTTTAGCTAAGTAAATTATTCTCTACTATAACTTTAGTAAAGTAAAACTTTTATAAAACTACTAGCTTTAACCTACTTTACTTTTTATTTAACTTACTAATCTAAATAAATATTTTTTTATAATTATTTTAATATAATAAAGAAATATAATTTAAACAAAAATATCTATATTTCTTATTTTTAAAGCTATATAATATTTTTTAATTCTAACTAATTATATATAGTTATCTCTTACTTTTCTAAAAAATACACTCTTTAAACTTTACTTTTATAGCTATATTTTATAAGTGTTTTATTTCTAAATTTTAAAAAAACTAAAAGCTTAAATATATAAAACTAATAGCTAGTAAAGCTTACTAAAGTAGTAGATTTAATTATATTTATAAATTATAATAGTATAGTATTTACAAAACTAAAGCTTAAATTATATATATAGAATAGATAGTCTACTAAAAGTAGTTTTTAATAGTTAATATAGTAGATTTAAAAAAGCTTTAACGTAAATAAAATAATTAAGAAAAGATATAGACTAAAGAAAAGTATTATTTATTTATATAGTCTTATATTACTTTCTTTAATCTATAATTTCTAATATTTTACTATAACTTTAATTCTAATTATAATATATTCATGTATAGTACTATAGCTTAAGAATATTTTATTATAATTTTCTATTTATCTTAATAGCTAATTAAAAGATTTCTACTTAGTTTTAATTAGTACTCTATACTTTAGTTTCTTCTATTTCTACTAAGAGCTTTTTACTATTACTATTTATTATAGTAAACTACTAATATAGAGTAGAGTAATAAAGCGTAGTTAGTAACTCTTTATAGTAATCTTAATATAAGTATATTTTCTAAACACTATATACTTACTATATATAACTATAAATTTAATAAAACTCTCTTTCTAATATTTATTATAAATATAATTAGTAATAATATACTTATAAAAGGTGTAAAGATTATAATAACTTAGTTATTATTATCTTTTTATTATTATTAAGCTTTGTTAAGATTGCACTTATTGTAATTTCTTAACAAATTAGAAAAATTCCTAGTAAATCTAATTGCTTACGTAAT